>NC_045169.1:1540533-1825533 GCF_900700415.2 Clupea harengus
AGACAAAACCTCTGAACGCCCTGATGTAGGAATGTATCCCAAAGATGAAAAGACAAAGACATTTGTCCCTGAATATATTTATTCAAGCACAAAGACCAGTAGATCACATTTTTCACACATTCAACACTTGGTTCCTTTGGTTTAAAGACATTTAACCAAAACCATCTTTAAAATAAATTCAAAAGTAAGACAATGGAGGGAGGCAATATATTGACATCACTGACCAAACGTCTGTTTTCTTGAGTGTAATAACTTAAATCTGTAAAAATAAAGTGCTTGAAATAAAAAAGAAATCCCCTTTGGAAATGATCAAAACAGAAACCCTGTCCGATGTCTGACTCCTCGTGAGTTGCTGAACTGAAATGGAAGGACTAATGAAAAACAGAGGATTGGATCTCTCTCAAGTAGCTGCTCATTTGAACCTTAAAACAAAATATCCCTTCGCTCGGTCGCTCAGACATTCAAACGGCCAAGCAGCGTGCTGAACTGCAACACAGAGGGAAATGATACTCCAATAAAGCTATTATGAAAAATAAAAAAACAGAAATGAAAACATCCAAGCAGAACTACTCCACAGTCCAAGACAGCACAGGAATGCTATTGATCACGCCTGCCACAGCTTTGCATTGGATTGTCTGCAGACTCTCTCAAAAGTGCACTACAGTCTAAGTGAAATCTATAGTCTACTTCAAAGGAGGCGCAATGCTTCACTATATAAGAACATTCTATGGTAAGCCTCCCACACTCGGATGAAATACCCAGTCTTGAGGTTCAGTCAGCAGCTTCATGATTCAGACACGGCTGTAAACATGGTGCTGTAAAATCAATAAACTTGCCTACATGCACTCACTCGAGCCCTAGTGACAACCGGCTGATTGTCAATAAAGCCGCCAGGCATTGGGTACCACATTCATGTTCAGCTCTCCATGGCGGGGGGGGGGGGGAGTCTCCTGTCACAGTTCACTGATGATGAATGCATCACGGAGGGGCACTCGGCGAGTGGGGGTGCAACAACAACGTGACAACAGGAAAGAGGGAGGGGGACGAGGAATGCGGGGACAGAATAAATCAAAATGGTGTCTGACAATACGGTGAAGCTGGGAGGAAGACTGCATGACTCCTACTCCCCTGCATACGGGCCCAGAGGAGGTGGTGTAGGGGAGGGAAGAAATGCAGTCATTTTGGTCATGGGAGGGCAAGTAACAAGCATGCAGTTGGCACACTACAGAACAGAACAGAAAAAAGGCAGTGGGAGCTTATTAAGAGAAGCAAATAAAGTGACACGGGCAAACACACAAAATAGCGTGGGATCAAAAACAGGAAGTAAGTCAAACATTAGAATAAGAACACCAAAAAACCAAAACAGCAGGAATGATGGGAGAAATGTCTTCTTTTGTTAACGGAGTGCAAAATGCTTGGAGAGGAGTGCGGTTATCGCAGGCACAAAATAACAACACCTAGTTGAATATATAAAGAGGAGTTCAACTTCAGCCACTCATTTCTTGAGGCTACAGTAAAAGATTCCAGTGTGGTGACATGAGTCAGCCCACCAACAGGCTGTGAGAACACAATGCACTCTGACAGGGAGCTGTCAGCACACACACAACCCGCTCCCACCCACACACACACACACACACACACACACACACACACACACACACACACACACACACACACACACACACACACACACACACACACACACACACACACACACACACACACACACACACACACACACACACACACACACACACACAAGCTACAGACTCCACGATGCAGTCAGACTCACCATGTCACTTCTTGCCACATATGCTTCTCCTAGCTGCCCCCTTCCACACACAAAAGATAACATTGTAAATACGACTGGATGAGAGCTGCTTGGATTGTGGGGTCCATGTGCTCTCATAAGACATATGGGCCTCCTCATGGCCTATATGTGTTTCACAGCATTCCAGAGACTGTGTGAGTATGAGCTGGTGTACTGGGGAGTGTGTGTGTGTGTGTCTGTGTGAGTGTGTCAGGTGTGTGTGTGTGTATGTGTGTGTGTGTATGTGTATGTGTGTGTGTGTGTGTGTGTGTGTGTGTGTATGCCTGCATACATGTGGTCAGTTTGTTCAGCTGAAGACCCCTTCACCAAACAGTAAACGCAAACCAAAGGCCCTTTTCTGAAAAGACCAACAGAAACCTTAAAGAGGGCTGTGTGAAATGTGAGACTGAAATGTATCCCGTCGATTGCTATAACCACTGCTAGTCTACAACAGAAGGCTCAATAAACGTGTTGAATTCTACTAGACTTCAAGTTCTCATGAATTAATACATTTACATATTCTTTTCCAGTTTTCCCCGATACAAATAGCTTCTTAACTCCAAACTCCTTACACTTCAAATACAGATAATCCAGTGTGTCATACAATAGCAGAGAGTGGATTCATGTGGAGGGATGTGAGTGTTTATCTGGGTGTATTCAGCACCAGCACCTTGCACTCCCGCTTGGCGATCTTATCCAGGGACAGAACGCCGCGCTCAGGGGGGAGGTAGAGTGGACGACCCACGGGGGAGCCAACCGGCGGGGTAATGGCCCTGCGCTCCATAACACTGCCAGTCCTACAGAAACACACACACACACACACACACACAGACGCATATGAAAGCAGCACACACACACAGACACACACACACACACACACACACACACACACACAACCTGCATCACACAAGGCAATGTTCAAATGATTCCCAGTCAGCAACACAACCTCTCCACCCACACTATTCTATCTTTATCGTTTACCTCCTACACTGGCTCTCCTACTCAGCCATCCAGCTATGTGATTCTCTTGCATTTACATTTAGATTGGTAGACTCTTGGGCAGATGTACCAACATGTTATAATTAGTGCCCGTTTTAGACGTAATTTTGTCACAAGGTGCGGCTAAAAACATGGCATGGTATGTTAGCACAGACCGATAAGGACGTATAATACCTATATACCGGTAAAATGATGGGAGACTCAATATTCAGTTGTATGTACAAAAACTGTATGGACAGTGTGGCAGACTATTTGCAGTGAAAATGTTCTGCCTTTAAAAGAAGGAGTAATTCAGATTGTGAGTTAGATGACTGAACAGGAGAAACATCCGGAAACAATGGAATCAGTAGTCTGAGCACAAGTTTCTCATGTGTACCATGTTAAAAGTGTTTCTCATGTGTACCATGTTAAAAGTGTTTCTCATGTGTACCATGTTAAAAGCAACCCTTTCTTTTGTTTGTCTTTTTATGTCTTGCTAAAGCTTTTTCACTACATCCACTTCCCTTCGTGTAGATAGATGCCTGCTACACTATTGAATTGGTTTGTTATAGCTGCACAAATAGTCTGAGAACTTTGTTTTAGTTGTGTATAATTACTGTATCTGTATCCATTTCCTGACCACTAAACCACTAAAATAAACTTGTTCCCCTTTAATTATTTTTAAATGTTCTGATCGGGGAGACAATGGAAAAACAAGATCAACATGAGCTAGGTATCACTTTCACTGGATTGTAATTTTAATTTAAAAAAGAAACGGAAGGGCCAATGCTGAAGAAAAGAAGAAAAAGATAATGTCTTGGGGCCAGGTGTGCACATCCAAAACAGTTCCGACTGGTTTTTGAGGACAGAGATGGGTTCGGCTGATTCCACTCCCCGGGTTCACAGCGGAGGCCTCCTGCAGCATGGTGGTTAGACCACCTTCTTTCATTAGACACACTTGATTTCAAAACTTCTAACCAAACTGCTCACAGAAGTCCCACAGACTTCCTCTACGGAAACAATGTCTACACAATAACAACTCACGGGTAAAACTGGCCCACTTCAAGGTAATAAAACTGTCTGTTCTCGTACCTCCTTGCTTTTTTTACTCTCTCCAGCCCTAGCTACTAACCCCAGACTTTCATAGAACCCTAGCCTACTTCAAATCATATTTTTGTTCTATGTGAGGACATAAAATGTACACCACGGCACCTGTCGCGACATACTTCATACTTGTCAGCCATGTTTTATGTGTTTAGCAGCAGGGAGCTACAGACAGCGCATGCATGTCTACCTCTCCACCAGGCCAGCTCCAAGCAGACAGGCCCCCATTATGAGCCGAGGTTCTGCTCAAGGCTTCTTCCTGTTAACAGGGAGTTCCCCTTGGCCCTGTCGCCTTTGTGCTTACTCCACGGGTGGTTCCGCCTCTGGGCTCTGTAAAGCACCTTGAAACAATTGTATTGTTTTGGTGCTATATAAATAAAATGTAATTAAATTGAAAACAAATAAACACACTAATCAAATGACAGGCTGTTACTGAAAAGACCCAAGAACAGAGCGTTTGTACATCTGGCTGGGTGCTGCTATAAAGCGGAGTACTTTTCCTTGTGGATTGACTGATGAATTATAAACGCACATCTTATTTCTTCCCCTGCAGCTTTAGGGGATTTTGACTTTAAGTTGAGAGTTTACAAAGAGGTGCAGTTTTGGCTCTGGATTGGAGTCATGTTACATAAGCACGCCTGAGACTGAGTAACCAAGTACATGTGCTCAAGTACCTGTCCTTAAGACCAATGTTGAGGTAGTACTTTACTTAACTATTTACCATTTTATGCTACTTTATGCTTCCACTCCAATTCATTTCAGAGAGAAGTATTGCACTGTCTACTCCACTGCATTCATTTGACAGCTTTAGTTACTAGTTCCTTTTAAGATGAGGATTTTGCACAATGGATAATACAACAAGCTTTTTAAATCCAACACATTGTTAATCTGGTTGAAGCTGATGTTTTAGGTTGTGGGGAGCCTGACAGATCAGACAATAATCCATCTGACACTTTCTTTTGCTTCTGAACACTTTCACCCATCAGCAGCACTACTAGGAGAAAAAGCGGAAGAGACTAAAAAAAGCCATAGAGACAGAGATTAAAGACTCTGACTCAGAGACAGAAGGCACAACCACTGCACAACCACTGCACAAGCACTGACCAGGCAGGAAGGAGCGTTTTGCAATAAAAGCATGACACCCAAACATTTGGTTAGGTTCAGCATTCTCTCTCTCTCGCTCTCTCTCTATCGCTCGCTCTCGCTCTCTCTCTCTTTACGAGGCGAAGATTTTCAGCTGATACACAACCGCAAATGACCTCAATCCAATTCATTTCTGCCGTCTTGACAGATGTTTTATGACGTATCTACATGTGGTACCAAACATCAACATTAATACTAAACTTTACATAATTGAATTCAACAGAATTAAAGATAACCTGAAATAGTGTCAGCATTATTTATGGTTATCGGACGTTAGAGAAACAACTAGTTCTATTTCTTCTTTCTTTATAATGTTAATAACCACAGTCATGGCGCAATGCTTTCTCTTCCGCACACACATCCTCAATAGCTTTCTAAAGATGAAGAGATAATTACAAGCCGATGGAGGTTGAACACTGAGCCACTTCAAATGATTTACAGCTTGGTGGTTTACAGACACAGCTTTGTGCAGGCCATCTATTATGTGAGTATTATGCGTGTGTGTGTGTGTGTGTGTGTGTGTGTGTGTGTGTGTGTGTGGTGTGTGTGTGTGTGTGTGTGTGTGTGTGTGTGTGTGGTGTTGTGTGGTGTGTGTGTGTGTGTGTGTGTGTGTGTGAGTGTGTGTGTGTGTTGTGTGGTGTGTGTGTGTGTGTGTGTGTGTGTGTGTGTGTGTGTGAGTGTGTGGGTGTGTGTGTGTGTGTGAGAAAGTGCTTTTGTGCATGCGTGCATGTGTGTGTGCATATATGCATTTATGCACGTGTATGCCTATGTGTGAGGGTGTATGTGCCTGTGTGTGTGTGTGTGTGTGTGTGTGTGTGTGTGTGTGTGAGAGTGTGTGTGTGTGTGTGCATGTGTGTGTGCACGTATGCATGTTTGCACGTGTGTGCCTATGTGTGAGAGTGTATGTGCCTTTGCCTGTGTGTGTGTATGTGTGTGTGTGTGTGTGAGAGAGAGAGAGAGACATACCTCGTGAGGTGAGACTTTGAGGGCTGCTGGTGAGAGAAGGACTGGGAGCGGCCCAGACTCAGGCTGGCCTGGTGGTGGCGCTCCAGCAGATCCCGCACCGCTGGACTGGAGGGGCTGCTCTTGCGGGAGAGGGGCCGCGCGTCGGGGGGAGGGTTGGACACAGACGCCGTGAACTGCAGTTTCAGCTTCATGTGCTGACTCAACTAGTAAGGCAGACACAGAGACAAACATTGGAAAGCAATTGAGGAAGTTTGAGGAGGGAGAAGTTGGGTTCTTATGAGATCATTTGGAGATGTTGGTGGTAATACGTCATAAGACACCCTATCAATACTACTATTCAAATAAGAAACACTGATACACTTAATACGTCATAAGACACCTTACCAATACTACTATTCAAATAAGAATCACCGATACACTTAATACGTCATCAGACACCCTACCAATACTACTATTCAAATAAGAAACACTGACACACTTAATACGTCATAAGACACCCTATCTATACTACTATTCAAATAATAAACACTGATACACTTAATGCGTCATAAGAGTAAGACACCCTATCAATACTACTATTCAAATAAGAAACATTGATACACTTAATGCGTCATAAGACACCCTATCAATACTACTATTCAAATAAGATTAAATGCTCTTATTTGAACACTTAATGCTGTTTTAATCTTTTAATGTGTCCTCCTCTCTCACACACCCACACTTTCCAAGTGACCACAATACCACTCACCTCGAAGAGTCCAGCCTTCAGGATCTGAAAGGCCACTGTAACAGAGAGGGTGCTGCCCTTGCGACAGTAACCAAGGTTACTGAGTGGTGAGTGGCACACCACAGCGTTGACAGCAGGGTCCTCCTTCTGACCTCGCCCTGGGGGGGGGGGGGGGGGGGGGGGGTGAATATGAGGACACAGGGGTAAAGGAGACATCATCAGAGACAGAGGGAAATTAGGCGCCTGGAGTGTGAGCATATGGCTACACCATGCTATCCTTGCTGACTGTGGAGACAGCCAGACTAGAGAGAGAGAGGGGGAGTGGGTGTGTTGTGAGAAGCCCCTCCAGGCTCTTGAGTCTCCCCATGTGTGAAGTCACGCTGTATTAGAGGTGGTTCACTCGAGCACAAGAGCCTTACATCATCTATCTCTGGCCCTAGATCCACAAACATGGCTGGAGTGCGAACATCCTCTGCCAATCCTTCCTCACAAACATCTGGAGTGCATATCTCTACGGTGCCAAATCCCCACCACACCCACCCCTCTCTCTATCTCTCTCTCTCCTCTTCTCCTAATACATTAAGACATGCTGGCACTTCCCCACAAAACTCCAACCCTACACAGTCCACCCTCTCTCCCTATTCCCCACTCCAGCCATCTTGTTTGTTTATCCACCCCACTCATCCCCCACCATGCTTCTAACAGACTTTGACATCCATTTGTCTCTCTCTCTTTTTATGTAACCTCTTGCTGTTCCATCTCTCTTCCTCTTTTTTTCTCTCATTCCTCTAGCCATTCTTGTTCTGTCTCAATCGCCGCCCTGTTTCTCACCCTCGGGTGTCCAAACCAGCCGGACGGCCAGGAAGTCCTGCAGGTTGTTGAGCAGCGTGTATCTGACCCGGAAGTGCTCTCGTGCCCTCACTGCACTGGGGCCTCTGGCGGTCATGATGAAGCGGGGACGGTCCAGCCGCACGCTGGGCAAGCTGTAGTGGGTGTAGATGGAGTTGGTGAAGGGAAGCTTGGAGGTGGACCACTGCAGGACGGCCACCAGAGGTACCTCAAGACCCTGACCAAAAACAGATCAAGACAGGAAGTAGAAATGAGCCTCTGAACATCACTCCTCACACTTCCTGCAGTAGTGATAATACAAGACTTCAAAGGTGTATATCCGGTTGGTACAATATAATCTCTACCACATTGTTAGCTAACTGATGATTACAACATTCATTCTAAAGCAAATGGAAGCACTGTTGACTCCAACACTATAACAATGACAGAACATTGGGCAAATACCCAGAGGCTTTCAAAACCATGAACAGAAACATCTACATCCCTCGTTTATTATGTCTGTGATATCGTTGATAAGAGATAACCTAATGTGTGTTATTTGAAGTCTTGTACTCGTGAATAGTTGTTTAGTATTTTTGTGTAGTAGTCGTTTTGATTTAGGTCTACATATTTTTAACCCTTTCTTCTCTCATTTTTCCAATCCCACCTCATTAGTATCCTCCTGTGGTTGATCATTCAACTGCAGTTGAAACAGGAAGTTCTGTTCCTCCAGAGCACTGAGCATGCTGGGAAGCGGGTTTGACGTGCTGTCCATCCTGAAGAAGGACGCCATGCCAACCTCACCAGACTGGTGGCTGGAACAGGACACAACACAACTTGAATGACCCAGTTCACCATAAGAGCCTAACGTCAGCAACGCTGATGGATACATTAGTGGCTACTTCAATGTATACACCTGCAAAATGCCCTTCATGCAAACAACCTGCTCCTAGGACATACAATGACATGCAAAAGTTCAGGCACCCCTGGTCAACGTTTCTGTTACTGTGAACAGCTAAGCAAAGCTAAAAGACAACCTGATTTCCAAAATGCATAAAGTTAAAGATGAAGTAAGATTACTTTAAATATCCATCTTTTACAGGTTCAAAATAACAATAAAAGTAAAAAGACCTGAAGCAAAAAGGTTGGGCAATGCATGGAGGGTACTTAGTAACACGCCCTCAATAATCAAATATCAGCGTGGAAATGCTTTTTGTAGAGTCTTTCTTGTTTGGGGACTTTTTTGCCCAATCTTCCTGACAAAGGGCTTCTAGTTCTGTGAGATTCTTGGGCTCTTTTGAGGTGTCGCCCCAGGTGATTGATGATGTTTATGTCAGGGGACTGAGTAGCTTTACCTTTGGCAAAGCCTTAAGCTAGCGCCTCTTGAGGTAGTCCATAGTGGATTCTGAGGTGTGTTTAGGATCATTATCCTGTTGTAGAAGCAACCCTCTTCCATCTTAAGTTGTTTTACAGACAGTGTAATGTTTGCGTCGAGAATTTGTCTGCATTTAATTGAATCCATTCTTCACTCTACCAGCTAAATGTTCCTCCTGCCACAAGCTGCAACACAAGCCCAGAGCCTGATCGATCCATCCGCGTGCTTAACAGATGGAGGAGTATTCTTTTCATGAAATTCTGCACCTTTTTTTTCCAAACGTACCTTTACTCATTGCAGCCAAAACAAATCTATTTTAACGTCATCAGTTCACAGGACTTGTGTCCAGAATGCATCAGGCTTGTTTAGATGGTCCTTTGCCAAAGTGAATTTTGTGGTGAGATGCAGGAAAGGTTTTCTTCTGATGAAGAAGCAGTTCTCTCTAAAAGTTTTCTTGGTCTGCCAGACCTCAACTTAACCTCCACCGTTCCTATTAACTGCCATTTCTTAATAACATTACAAACTGGGGAAATAGCTCCTGAAACGCTTTGCTACCTTCTTATTGCCTTCTCCTGCTTTATGGGCACCAAATATTTTAATGTTCAGAGTGCTATGCAGCTGCTTATTAGCCACTGATTGTCGGGACAAGGTTTGAGGAGTCAGAGTATTTATAAAGCTTTAAATGTGCATCCCCTGGCCTTTTCTAATGATGATTGTGAGCTAATTTTGACAAGCTAATTAGGGTCTAAGACCTTGGTAAAAGTTATTTGGGAGCTCAAATCTCTTGGGGTGCCAAAACCTTTGCACGATGCTTCTTTTTCTCACTCTAAAATTGTACAAAACAAAATAATACACTAATCTTAAAATGTTGAAAAGAAGGTTTCATCTGTCATGTTATGCCTTTTGGAAATCAGTTCATCTTCTAATACACATTTTCTATAATCAAATATTGTACCTTTACCATAAACTAAACTAATTAAGAATCAAATACGGTATATGTATTCAGCGTCTTGAACATACCAGACATTGTCAACCAGCAGAACTGAGCCATCAGGCATCATGGGAAGATAAGAGGCGTTGAAGTTGGGCAGGATTCGGATGTCACGCACACACACCTCCTCTTGGGAACTACCATTCATGACTGTACACAGAAAACATGTTCATCAGTCACAAGACTACACACAGAACACACGCAAAGACAAAGCTCATCATTCAAAAACTACACACAGAAAACATGCAAAAGACAATGTTCATCAGTCACAAGACTACACACAGAAAACACGCAAAGACAAAGGTCCTCAGTCACACAGCACTCCCTATTCTTCCCTCCAGAGGGTGGGTGGGGAAAGCAAACTCTCTCCAACAGGCCTCGGACTGCACAAGCTTTGATGTCATGGAAGGCAACACACTAAACTCAAACCTCCAGGGAAGATAAGAAACGTTTGCATGCAAAAAAAACACACAGTTGTGATCAAGAGCCCCTAACCTGAACGACTCAAAGCGAAGTCCTTACCTTTCAGGACAGTGAGGGGTTTTCCAGATACAGTCATCTGCTGACACCTCAGGTTGGGGGGAGGCAAGACATTCAGTGTGGTGCTAACTGGGAGTGACACCGCAGCGGACCAATGACAGAACAGATGGGAGAGAAGGACAGAGGCAGGGACAGAAGGGGGAAGAATAACACACGTCATGATTCTGAGATTAAGCCAAGGATTAAAATGTCAAAATCAATATTGAGGTCACGGTGGCTGGATATACGTAAGTGTGTGGAGTGTGCTTGAGGATCTAGCCGCATGTCTGTGCATATGTAGGTGTACACACAAGAAAAACCTGTTCAAGGCTACCTACTCTTTGTACAGGGAGAAAACGTTTGGTATTCTCCTACCCTGGACTTTGAAAGTGTTAGTTTGGCATTCTCCTACCCTGGGCTTTGAAAGTGTTAATTTGGCATTCTCCTACCATGGGCTTTGAAAGTGTTAGTTTGGCATTCTGCTACCCTGGGCTTTGAAAGTGTTAATTTGGCATTCTCCTACCCTGGGCTTTGAAAGTGTTAAGGTCTTGGTGGAAGGTTTGGCAGGGGCTTTTCTGCTGCAAGATGCTGAGGTAACCATGATCCTGGATCTCTGGCCGTTCCTCTTCCTGCTTCCAAACTGTCACGATGATCTGTGTGACGTCAATCAGGAATGTTTCTACTCACACATACTAACGGGCCCAAAAGACACTTTCTCCCACAACAAACATGTTTCACTTGTATAGAACTAGTTAAAATACGCACACACACACACACACACACACACACACACACACACACACACACACACACACAATGCATACTCCATGTAGGCATTATGCACAGTCCAACAACAGGCCAGAACTCCACTACACATTTAATCTCAATAATATTTTAAAAAGAAACTAGGCATGGCAAGGATTAGTAAAATCAGGAGAGGGACGTCATGCACAAGCAGAATGTTCAGGCCTGTCACTCACCTTAACTTTAACAGTGCTGACAGGAAGCTTGTCAAGAGATACAGTGAGTGGGAAAATGACCTCGTCGTTTAGCACCACGGGTTCATCCACAGGGGACTAGAGAGCGGAGGAGAAGAATGAACAACTGATAAAGACGTATGGCGGTGGAATCATAAACTATAGATCTTGGGATAGACACAGGGGCTCAGACCTGAACTGGACATTGTAATGTATTTGCACTCAGGATTATCATTGTACTGATATGACTCATACTAGTTCTGAATGAATGGCCATGTGACTTGAATGGCTCCCTGCCTTGAGAGCAACATACCATTCCATGAACTCGCCCCAACCTTAAGGGTACAACAAAGGTGTGACTGCAGAGTAAGCAGAGCAGGTCCTGTTTCTCTGCGCTCGCAAAGGAATCGGGGACAAATGGAAAGACAATTGCTTGTGTGGCCTTAGAATCTAAGCTTCTTATAGTATTTCATTTAAACGGGCAGGCCTGATTATTTCAGTTCAATCAAAAAAAAAATCTAAATCCAGACGTACCCTTCCTGGACCATGGACCATTTATTGAGCTGTTCATACCCTTGTTGGACCGTGGACCATTTATTGTACTGATCATCACTGAGTTCATGTGGCCTGATACCTCAACAAGACTTGTTGATTTAAGTAGTTTTACCACTGTGGTTTTGTTACTATGATTTAATAATGAACAATTCTAAACCATCAGAAACCAGTCAGAATCAGAAACCAATAACTCTAGCCACTGTCTCTACTGTTGATGAAACCAAAAGACGATCAAATGTGTGGCTTAAGTAGTCTAGGTGTGAGTTCTGAAACAGGTTCAAACATAACCCTTCCATTGTTTCTTTGTGTAAATGTCAGGGAAAATCGGTTGTGACTTGACTCTGCCGTGAATGGATTTATAGAATAGAAATAGCAGCATCTGAATGTAAATATAAGTTTATTTAAATCAGGAAATGTGTAGACTTCCTGTAAGCAAAGTGTCAGTCCACCAACAGGATGCTGTCTTTGTGCGTTTCGCCCCCGGCTATTTTCATTTTAAAGCAGCAATTACAATTACAAAACAGATCTTTACCTGCAAGGGTGCCTTGCGGAATTCTCGCACACCGTTACCGGGGCTGTTGTGAATAAGCATTGGCTTGCATTCTCGGAATCCACGTTTTTTTGAGCGCCCTCGACAACCATCAGCCATATCATCTTCATCAGCATCCTCCATACCCTCATCTCCACTGCTATGATAATCATGATACATCTGTGATCGCTGTCGGCTATCGCCGGGGCAGACACTTGCAACCGCGCACAGAGAATTAGCAAGATCCCTCCATGCCCGACTGCTGGGGTGCTCCGACCCGGCACTGTCCACACCCCCACTGCCTATGAGCCCCGGCGCACCATTTTGGGAGCGCAGGACGAGCAAAAAACGCACCGTCTCACCAAGGTAGAGGTGACTGCGACGTGGAAGTGAACGATACCGAGCGGGGTCCGACAGATCAGAGATGGGAACAGCTGGAAAATACATGAAATATTCACATTGGGACTCCATCATTAAAACCATATCTAACGTTAAAACAATGGCAAGCAGTGGGTATCAGCCAGATAGCATGCTGCTGTGCATTATACGTAACGTAGTTTGTTACGTATCTATGTAGCTAATTACGAAATGTTTATAGGTAACTAGATCGCTTTCCTATATTTTCAACTCATCTAAAGATAATGTAATAATACATCCATATCTATGCAATACATTGTGCCCCGCAGTTGCCTTTGCTAGCTTACTGTGCCTAGCAAGCTAAAATCAACACTACATTCAATGGCTCAAATGACAAAACACTACTGTTGCAAGTTCCCTCAATCGAGCCCCGAGAGCACAGGAGACAACAGGAAGAGTAGTTGATTGTCGATAATTATCCATTTCATCTTCTTCTCATGTCTACTTGTTTTATGGAACTTTCGAAATGCGTGTGCGCTGCAAAACTGTCCGTCTAACACAACTAAAGAATGTAATGATTGAAAGGCGATAGTTGGTTTTTGCATTAAACATTTGTATTTGCACCCATCGTCCCGCCCCCACAAGTCCTGGCGTTAAACAGAGTAGGCCTGTAGCTTATGACAGTTACTACGTCTATAATAAACGTTCACAAGCGCAATCATTTTGGTTTCCAGTCAAGTTTATTTAATTAATCCAACAGTAGAAGCGTATGAAAAATAGCAAGTGATTTCTTTATAATACTTAGTGATTTCTTTATATATCTTAAGGTCGGCCTAAGGTGTTACATAGGATAAGTCAAGGTCTGACCTCTGTTATGGAAAAAAAAATATTCTGTTCAGTGAGAAAAGAAACAATCCAATTCAAAGCCACGTCTAAATATCTTATTAATATATAGTCAATTTGTCATTATGAAAATTCAAGTAATAAAGATAATTCCATACACAGGGTAGACCTGCATGATTTATAAAGTAACCTCTACTCTGTCTTAGAAATGGAAAAAGTGACACCAAATGTTGTCAGGGACGTTTTGAAATCAGATGTGTTGGCAGCATTTCCCATGTGGTCTCATGAAATCAACACTGATTAGCTGTGTACATTACACCTTAAAGAAAACCAGCCTGTCATTATCACTATCATCATGAATAAGGTTATAATTTACATATATTCTCTAGATATATAATCCCCCGCCGTACTTCCTCGTTTAGACCTTAATGAGTATACTTCAATTGTCAATGTAATAAAATAATTGAATGACTCATCCTAGAGGCCATCTGCCATCTGGTTCGTCTGCTTTGTCACAGAAAATAAGTCATGCTGACTGTACTTTAGCCATTTATCAAAACTGGAGTCATAACCACATTTCATAACATTTGAGTCCACATAAAATGGCTTAATCCCAAGTCATGGCCATTCCATTCGGACAACAGAGACACAGAGATGACTCTTTGGTGTACCTTAAAAATGCAGTGACAGCTGACATTCATGATCTCCTTTTTAACACAAACACATTCAACCACAACCATTTATTGCATTGTGACAAAGCCATCGCAACAGGTAACAGGTCAATATTACATCAGTTATGCCATGAATTGAGAGTGAACATGACTGATTTCTTCAAGTTAACATGAACAACACATATTCCACTGTAGTACCTCTTGTTGCTGATCAATATACCATAAATAATGCTTCAAATGGTACACTTAGGGCAAATAAAAAAACCTATGTTAATGTTATATAATAATTATGATAATCACACAAAAATGCACAGCATGACATACACAAAGGGATCAAGCAGGTGAATTTCCTTTTTACTGGTTTTGGGTGGTGTTCATGAATGAAATCTGCCAACATGCAAACATTCTGCTTGATTCACATGCTAACTGCATTCTTTCAACACAAGTCAATGTGTAAGAATGGAATGTCGGGGTGATAATAGTAAAAAAAAAAAAAATGTAATTTAGGGCAATCTACATAATCAAAATTTGTGAATGACCTTGGCTATTTTTTCTGTAAATTTGTAAGTTGCTTCAGCTGTTTTAAGTTGTACAACAAACTGTTGCACAGTGCAATACAGTCAAATTCATAAAATATTTAAGGTCTCAACGTTGTTTTGAATGTGGGAAAAAAAACTTCCATTTCAAAAGAGAATAAATACAGTATTTACATCAACATTTTTTCCCAGAAAAAAGTAAGGTATTAAAGCCCTGTTCCATACAGTGAGTTATGCTAAGGCAAAATAATTGTTCATAGGTGGCATAAATGTTGAAATGAAGATCCCTGGACTAAAACGTTAAGAGACATACCAATGACCTGTTTATAACATGTACCTATTAACATGTACTGTACATTCAGTAACACCATCTTAAGTTGTCAAGCTTCCCAGTCAAACCCCGCCCCATCTCTTTTTTAACCAGTATCTTAGTTGAGACATTTTGATGTGGGGTCTAATTCAACCCATTGTAAATGTAGGTTTTAAGTGAAATAATCTGTGCAAGGCAAAATAAATACAATGACAAACTATACAGTTAAGACAATCTAATGGACACATTTGCTGATGTTGAGCAGCTTTCATTTTCCTTTGCTCCATTAAACGCATTACGGTGTACCACACGATGAATCAAAAAAGCAATCATTTCCTGGACTGCCCAGAATGAATCATAAACGGCAGAACTATTCATCTCCATTTTCAAAAGTACAGATAATAAACAAGTAAAATATTTCACAGTGCGACCAAGTGGCAACACTTTCATGGAATCCACAGACAGTCAGTAATAGCTTATTTAGCATCATGTGTCACCAGGCCACATCTGCAGAATAGGGTAAAAAAAAAAACGATTCTAATTAGAAAAGCCTTATCCAGAGGCAGTCAAGCGACATGAGGTTGCTTTGTTTTTGATTTTGTTTTGTTTTTTGAAGGATGCAGCATCTTCCTGAAAGCTCAACCTAAAAAAAAAAAAACAGACACGATTTTGATTCCCTAAACATAAAATCTGTTGCCCAGGTCGAAACAACAGAAAGAAATGTATTAACACAGAGTGTTGACACAGACAGAAGCCTGAGTCTGGGCTTGCTGTTGTGGTGTAGAGAAGCTGGCACTGTAGTTCACCGCTCCCCATTCTACACCGTTTGTGCCTTAGCCTGGCCCAAGGAGTGTGTCAATGCCAAACTGCGTGCAATGGGAATTTCATCCAGCCACCACAGCAATCAGGCATGAGCAGTGTGTATGTGTGTGTGTCTACTTGAGTGAGCATGTGAGTGTTTTCATGTGAACGGAAGATATGTTACAATATTTTACACATTTCTCTTTCATTTTGGGGAACTCACTGTATATACATGACCAGTGACTTACAAAACGTGCAGCTGGTTACTCAATCGCTTGTGTATTCGTTTCATTTGCAGACACAGCTCACCTCTGCAGCAAGCTTTTGCCATGCGCAGTACCCCTGCAATCATTTCATGGATCAGTGGCAAAATAAAACTGTGGGCTCAGTGGTTTGTGTTTGTGAGAGAGAGAGAAAGAGAAAGAGAAGAACAGAGTGAGGGTGTTGTTTCACATTTCACTATCCCTACCCCATTTGGCCACTCTCAACTTCCTCAGGAATCACCACACTGCTAAAGTCTTCCCACCCCCACACACAGTCTCTGACATGTCACTGTTATTGCCCCGGGATCCTTCCATTATGCCCCTTCCTTGCCACCTCTAGCAAACGCTGTGATACCCCAGTGTCAGATTTCGAGCATGAGAGAAACGAACGGTGTCATGGAGAGGGGGGGGGGAGGAGTGGAATAGAAGAGTTGGAGGCTTTCCCCACGCGGCCATTGCAAGCCTCTTCAGTCGCTCAGGTAGTGCAGTGCAAAGGCTAACTAGGTGCCTTTCAATTATTCAGAGATTTAAAACATGTCCTGGTCCAGAGGCAAAA
The DNA here is from genome assembly GCF_900700415.2 of Clupea harengus. NCBI lineage: Eukaryota > Metazoa > Chordata > Actinopteri > Clupeiformes > Clupeidae > Clupea > Clupea harengus. Next base: position 1,557,373 of record NC_045169.1, read on the forward strand.
AAAATTAGATTTTGAAAAACTATCTAAACCGGTCCTTCCCATCCCTTTCCCTCACTGGTAGTGACACATTGCGACCTAACCTGGTCCCGTCCCAGTCCCTCTCAATTGAGTTCCCACCCAGCTGGTCTCCAATCTTAGGGGCCAAAGGTTCCCTCCTGACGGGTGCTGCTGCTCCAGCAGCGATAGCTGCCCCTGGGGGTGGTTGAGCCCGGGGGAACTGCTGGGCATCCAGCAGGTCCTTATACTGGATCTCAGGGCGGATCATGCGAAGGCAGGCCTGCCGCGTGGAATTGTCCAGACCTGGATGCAACTCATAGCCGAGGATCTTCACCAGGCCACTCTGGAAGGGCCGGATAGTTTTGTCACGAATGCGGCCGGCCTCCACAGGCTTCCCACCATCTCGCAAGCACACCCGGGCCAGAACCTCTCGCCGTGTCCTGAGGAGAATCACCTCGGCCTCCATCCGCACCCTCCCGAACCGGTCCACTTCCTCCCAGAAGGTGCGGTTGAACGCTAGGTACAGGTGCCAGTCCAGGGCATTCCAGTCCCTTAGCTTCAGTCTCTGTTCATCGGTCAGGGCCAGGGCGGCACCCAGGTTGGCCTTGCTCCCCCAGCTCCCGCCGTCAGCGGGTTTGGGCTGCCGGGCGTTCAGGCTGAAGGACACTACAGCATCCAGTGGCCAGCAGAGAGCGTGGCGCAGGAGCACCATAGACTGGTCAAAATACTCCGAGAGCAATATCAGATTGAATGACTTCCTAATCTCTGCCTCCCCACGATGTGCCAGGCCAGCTGTGTAGTTAGCATTGTGGTCCAGGCCAAAGTCAAACCAAAGCAAGTTACGAGCATAATGGTTGTTGCGCAGCCGTGGGTCGTAGTAGCGCCGGGGGTCATTGGCAAAGTCCCCCAGGCCCTTCGCACGTTTGAAGGCTGGGGCCACAGCTTTGTAGTAGGCATAGGAGGACTCGGCCAACGCCACAGGGTCCCGCACGATGGAGAAGTAGAAGGTATCAGCAGGCATCACCTTCTCCACCTAAGAGACAGGGGAAAAAGTGACCAATTACAGTTTCCAATATGCAACCTTCAATCAGGGATTAGTTATATAGCACTGTTAATCTGAAGAAGCAGCAACAGAACACTTTTTGAATACTTAAAGTACACTTAAAGCACCCAGGTCTGGATGGTCTGTTATTGTGCTGTTTCAGAAATTAAGAAAAATAGCTAAATACCTACAAAAGAGATACAAAACATGTTTATCTGACTCTCTTGGGGACTGTAATCAGTCAATTAAGATTCTGTATTAAAAAAACAAGAAACATCCAAAGAGATGGGCATTCTACCAATTCTTTTGTGTGTGCACTGTTGACTGAAGGGCAGAGATGCACTTTTAGGCCAGTTCTGGCAGACTGAAAGCATGAAATGGTAACATTGCTTACAGCAGCTTTAATCTTTATAAAAGGCTATTTGACTCACAAATACTTGAAAAACACAAGTATATATTTTTGACATCCTTATTGTAAAACGGATCAGACTGAGGCACTATACCACACCTCGGGCTTATTGTAGCGCATGTGGTTGCCGATGATGTTGAACTCCAGCACGCGTGGCCCGCGGTAGCCTTTGACCCTGTGAGCATTGAAGAGAAGTGGGTAGCCAAACTGGTAGCCCAAGGGCAGAGCGAAGCGCAGACCTCTCTCCTCCCCAAAGCGGTACAGCATGTTAAGCACCGTGCTGCTGGCCGTCTTATGGGTCTTCAAGAACATGACGTGGGTGTGGGGTCTGCAGGGGCCATTTGGGGAGCCGTGCGCATCCTCAGAGGACAGGGGGAAGACGGAGCGGGGCCTCTCCTGCTGCATCCAGCTGGAGGCAAGAAAAACAGGTTAGGTATGTTGCTTAATGAAAGGTTACAGGAAGAAGCCCAAAGCTGATCTGCTCTGTGCTAGGACTAATTGAGCCCCACACAGGAAATAAGCAACAAAACCACTGTCTAGTGCACAGCAGTCTGTGTGGTTATGAGGGAGAGGAAGGTGCTTGCACGCGCAAAGATGAAAGTTCCTTTGTGTTGCTTTCATGTTCATTTTTTTCATACTTTTTTAAGCTTTGAGGGAGAGCACCAGAGACAGAAGGATGAGAAAGATCACTGGGCATTCTCTGACCTTTTGTTGAAGAAGCCCAGCAGCTGTCCAGTGAATGCAATGGCCACAAACACCAGCAGCGCCTTCCAAATAGGCCCCAGCCGATGACATCCCAGCCAACGCATTCTCCTGAAAGAGGAGGAGATTGTTATATTAAGTATGTGTAACATAAACAGCTCATTGGATGATTCCTACTATGATTGTTATTCATACATTTTATGAAGGTGTTTTAATTAAGACTGCATTATGTATCCCACGTCTTTGAGGAACGCATGGTACACCAAAAGGAAAAATATGTACGATGAAGATGGCAAATATAGTTGGCATCCTTTAGTATTTACAGTCAAAATCATGACTCCAATAAAGCACCCCCATCCACCAGGTTGACGCTGTCAGAGTTCAGTATTTAAGTATATAACCTACCACGCACCTAACCTCGAACAGATCAGTCAGCTTGATTGTTCGTTCGTTCGGAGCTGCGTTCACTTTGACTACTAAGATCGTTGATCTTAACAAAAAGGGGTTGAGGCTAAAGATTTAGGCTCTCGCTATGTATCATAAGCACACGATTTTTGGGAAAGAGGAGGCGTTGCTTTACACCTGCTGTACATGTATAGGTTGGCCTTATGTGTTAATACAACGGCTACAGAAGGCAAAGACAAAATCTAAATTATATAATGTAGGCTGTGGTCTATCAATGGTCAGTCTGCATAAGCGCGGCCTTTGTGTTGAGGACTATTTCTTCTCTAGAAATACTATTATGTCGATCACTTCATCAATATGAGGTCGTAGTTTGATAACACAGCTCGTGTTGTGTTTTCGTCTCTAACCCGATCAATCTTACCTTGCTCTTCGCCTGAAAACCATGATCGAACCGGGCCGGTGTCTGTGGTGCGCGGCGCTTGGCGGCTGCAACCACGGTGCATCTCGGAGACTACAGCCGTAAGTGCAGCAAGACCCACGACGTTACTTCGTGAATAAATCGCAAATGCATAAAGAAAGAAGCAGTGGTATTTCCTAGCATATTAAAGGTGAACTTGACATGAATATCCGCTTCTCTGTGACATCGACGAGCCTTTTTGAAGCTGTATCTCCGACTTCTTATTAAACGCAGGTTCTGATGGTGAAAGCAGCAGGCTTTGTGTGTACGAGCCTGGCGAGTGTGCATGGGTGGGGGCACAACGAGTGTGGGCTGGTATGGAAGGCTGAGATTCGTGCACATAGGTTACAGTACACGGTGCTGCTGCTAGTGGCGCTGTGACGTCATGTATCTCAGAAGACGAAAATCAAGGGGTAGGCTACTGGACCCGGTAAAAATAAGGATCGGAACAAAATCGTGACAATCAATTTATGTTTACTAAACAATAACTCTGTTGCAACCAAATGTAAGATCACTTAAATGAAATGGCCCATAAATTTCTACTTCAGTTTTCTCACAACAAAGAGTTTCCACCAACAACAACACTGCAACTCTGAATGCACGAAATGCACGTTTCAAAATAGTACATTATTATGTACTGCATGCATGCATGGAAATATAATAAAAACACAGTATCAACATGTAGTCTATATAGAAATTGTCTTCCTATTTTCCCTCAGAAGAAGTAAAAATATTAATGTAGGCTAGCCTAATGAGAAGAGGAAATATTAATGAAAGTCTACAAAGGCTGCATAAACAGGCTACATCAGATTATTATTAGTAGGGTTTTTAACAGGAATTAGCTGGAATTAGCAGGTATTCCAGAAATTCCAGACAATAAGCTATGTGAAGTCATGCTGTGCCAACATCAGACCCCATGAAAACAGAAAGAGCACAACCTCGAGGAGCAATAACACAATATGCCACATTATAGTCCGTATTACTCTGAGTGTGTATATTTGCAAACATCTTCCATTTCATATGTCCTAGTAGAATAAGTTGAATGAGTTCATTTCTGATGTGCAATTTAGCCAAAGCACTTTTAATATGCCCGAGATTCAGATTTCCTGCTAGTCTGCTTTACATATGGGGTGTTCCGCACACTGTTAAACACTCTGATATCACCTTTCAAAATGTATCTACCTGTTCCAACAGTTCCTCGTCAAGAGGCTAATCAAATCAGTATCAGGTTTGTTCCTAATCCTTTGATGGATTTGTCTGTAACCACACTGCACGGCAGAAAAAGTCACAAGGTGCCTTCAAGTGCACGATGGGAGACACTTACTCATGAAGCACTGGGGCCAACTGTTGAGTGTTTAGCCAAGCGTATTTGACTTCACACAGTTTCACTAGACACACTACCTCACATCACAGTGACATGCTTTCAGAGGGTCCTCCTGGGATCCTGTAACTCAAGCAGACCCTGAGTCGCCTGAGGAAAACCTAGACCGGCCTCTGAATGCTAAATATAGGGCTAAAGCCTCTAATCGTGTGACTGTGGCTAGGCCTCAGTACGCAGTCTAAGGTCTTACTGCCTGCCAGCTGCCTCTCCTTGTCCAGCATCTGTGATGAGGATTGAAAAAGATTGATGCTAAGGTGCTACAGCCGACTCCTTTGTACGTGCTCAAACCAGAGATCTTACTGTTCATTTCTGTTCTGTTTGTATTTAACATCATTAACAATATGTTTGACCTTGTGTACTGTGTGTGTGTAGGTGTGTGTTTCAGGGCGAGGAAGAGAACACATATGAAATCCCCGTTCCTCAAGCCAATCATTCTTTACCGCACCTATTATAGTTGAATATCTAAAATAGCTGTGGCTTCAATGATAAACATGCCCATTTGTTGCTCAATGAAGACAACCTTTTCAGGCAATAATAATGTGTAATCAGCAAAGCTCTTATTTTTTACTCATCTGAAAGAAGCCAGCTGTGAAAACATGTGAGTACCTTCATTTGTAAAATACAATTCGTAACAGAATTGTAAATGATTCTTGTGCTTCATTGTCACATATTAGCCATAGAAATGTGGTCTACTGCCATTCACTCAATCCACATTCCACAGCGACAGGTCTGACATATTTTTCCCTTCTCTAAACCTTTTAGAAACAAGAAGTTGGCCAGCTTGGACTGACCGGGATCACTGTCCTGGCCCAGATTCCATAGCATGAATATTTCAAACAGCACAGTCCCATCTCCGTTGCTGTTGGCGTGTATTATTTAGCAGTCTAGCGTGGTTTACAGACAAGAGGCAACACTGGAGATGGTTATCGCCTTGCTTTCATCGCATATACCAGAACACAACTGCATGGTGGAAAGTTGAAAACGCGATGCCAAGTTCATATCTTTGGCAGTAACATTCAGGGGCACAGTATCTTTGTTTTGAAGGGGCAAACTGCGCATTTGTGTTTGAGGTGCCTTTGGAGTGCACATCATCACCACTAGCTGTATGAGTCCTGATACAAGTCATACCCGGTTCTTCATTTGACCTGGCTCTATGCTAATGCCATATCTAAATAATAAGTGTAAGAATGAAGTTTATGCTATTGTTAATAGTATTTAAGCCTAAGGATATATTTAAAGTTAACACAGTAAGCATGTTTGGTGAGTTTGTCAGTATTAAGCGTTGTTAAGTTTATGCATCTACAGGCACCAGCTGGCTTGATAACTGGCTACATACTAAGGAGACATTACACACTTGGTGCACTGGGTTTAAATAAAAAAAAATAAAAAAAATTCTGCTGTCACATTTTCTATCCTGGAATACTGTGAGAACATGTTATTCCTTGTTAACTACAGAACCAACCAAAACTTAGTGGTTCCTATGAAATAGGATCAGCCAAACAAGATTATAGCCACACTAATCGACCCAATACCAGAGTAATCTGTTTAATGCCAAGGGGTGGCAACAACTGCTGTCCAAAGCTGAAATCGTGTTATTATATGACTGTTGCGAAAATATTGGTGGCAGACACAACTTCATCAAGTGACATCCTTACAAAACCAAAATCTGTGAATTAATTAATTTTGTTTTGATTGTGCTGTGTGTAGGCTAGTACACAAATGTTTTAATAAAAAAAATTAAAGCGTGTTTTTTGTAAGAGCACATTAGGCTATATGATTGCATAGCGGAATTGCAGTGGCTTGTCATTTATGGCTGCAATCTTTACAGAGCGTCTGAGTGGCAAACGATGGCCTGGTCAACTCAAAACGTTGCTGTTAGAATGTGGGCTAATCTTAACTGTTGTTGAAGGGGGGAAACCGTAAACACTTACCTTCAAAGTCTTCTTTAAATGATCTCTGAGAATAAAAAAGAAGGCTAAAGACGGTTTCTTCTTAATTTCAAACACCGGCGTTGCACCCTACAATCCTTCGGTCCACTCAATAAAGTAGTTGGTGAACTATCTGTACTATCCCACTACGCGCTCCTCTCACCGCGGGTAGAAATCTTTGCAGAAAGTTCAAACACATTCCGTCTTCTCAGTGAGCACCTCGAGATCGAGGGAGACGAGGTAAATGTAGCGGTCTCCTGTGACCAGTCCTCGCCCCCTGCAATCAGCGCATTATTAAACACTTCTGTAGCCGGCACGCTATAGCCTGACAATCAATCCTACTCTCCCTACCCTACCCTACCCCCACCTCCAAGTCTGTCACTGCTGTAGCCTACGTAAACTACCGCTCCGCGACTTTACCCCCTCCTTCACTCATCTCTCTGTACAGCAGGCCGCAGTCTGCATAGGGAAAGTCTGCACAGGCCAAGTTATACTTACTGTTAAAAATGAATTGAAATACTTTTAAAGTTCTTTTGTCACGATGATTGACATGAAGTAATTTTTCCAAGTACCCTAAGCGAATCGAGTTCAACCCTCAACCCCATGGCGCACACATCGGCTATGGGCTTAAATGCATGAACATACTCTACATAAAAGTATATCTAAAGTAATAATAGTTATTCATATAACATCTTAGATGGCTATCCTCTACCCTGGCCTGTTTTAATAGCCTACTGGTCATTAAGGTCCTTTAGCGTATACGTTGTTATTTTTGCTATTTCCAGACTGAAATATGCATGATCTTAATATCTGACATCTCGAAGAACTTCTGGTCGTTGGTTGCCTAGCCACTGTGTCTCCACCCCCATCTGTTCTTGCACACAATATCCCCCGAAAACAAACGAGTCATTCATCCCGGTGCTCTCGCGCTGCTGCTTGCTAGCTGGAGATGATGAATAGCAAAGGGGCAACAGGGATCACGAGCACCACACGAGAACAGAAACGGAGGCCTGGTTCTTGAATGGGACATGGCGAAAAGACAGAGTCCAGTACCTACAGACCCACAGGTCTCGGCATCTGAGGGCACTCAAAGGGCTGTTTGTGATTTTGTCTGTTTTTTCTTTAAGTCTACGAGCTGCAGGCTATTAATATCCTGCCATGAGTAGGCTACAATGTGTTTTCGATTAAACCGAGTTTGTTATTCTCAAACTATTTCAAGTCGTGAGTACGTGCGTGTGTGTGCGTGTGTGATAGAGAGGGGGGGGAGTGTGTGTGTGTGTGTGTGCCTGTGCGCCCGTGTGCAAGTGGCCTAACCGAGGAATGCTGACTACGGATCATATTATAGCTCCTCCAAAACCTCAGTCCAGACAGTTAGTTTCACATGTGTAACTCATTCAGCTCCCACAACCAGTCCCTCAATTAATATCGCCCCCCCCCCCCCCTTTTTACCTCTCTCTCTGTCTCTCTCTCACTCACACACACACACACACACACACACACACAAAGACAGCCAGAAAGGTCTTGGAAATGTAATCGCAGATGACAGGAAAAATGTGCTGCATAGTTCATTGTCCTACCTCATCTTGACTGTATTTCATTGAGCCTCAGTTGCGTTCTTCAACTGAAGATCTCTCTCTCTCTCTCTCTCTCTCTCTCTCTCTCTTTTTTCTCTCTCTTACACACACAAACACACACTTAGTGGAGAGAGACAGAGAGACTTGCATTTGTTGTAGCATTCTTGAGATTACACTGACACCTAGTGGTTAACAAAAATATTGGCAGCGCTCTTCTCATTTTCCCAAACACCTCACACTGAAATAGTTTGAAATAGTTAGTCAATTTACCAAAAACCATAAGTGCAGCTGAGTATAATTCACTTCTTGGGATCAACACATACATGCTTATCTTTACATCTCCTGTTCAGCATTTGTGCTAAGTGAGTGTCATGCATGCACTCATGCATGCAGTTGAAAGGGGGGGGGGGGTTAAAGGTCAAGTTGTCATATGTTTTTACTATTTGTGCTACAGTAAGTATTTATCAAGATGGCGTCAAAGACATTGTCTTCAAACACATTTCTTAAATATTTGGGATTTTTTTAACCTGGGCCCTATTTTCCCATCTTTTTGGGTCCAAAATTTTTCCTAGGGACAAACATCATTCCAGTGCTTTACAGAAACTGTAACTTCCAAAACTGTAGAAACAGTTATGTTCTGTTTACAGTTATTGAGGTAAAATGGAAGAGGTATCTCCCTTTACACAGAGGATTTAAACAATGATTCACTAAATTTGACAAATTAATTCAATCTTATAATGATATTATATTTGTTTGTGAGCAAAAACAAAAAGCAGTTTGAAAAATCCCGAAGTTTCCTAATAATGTCCAATCGCATTGGACTTCTTAGCTTGCCATAGGCTCAGTTATCATGGCACTGTTAAATATCAAAGAATGTCAAATACAGAATCTTTAAAACTGAGCTAGAGATATGGTCAAGTAAATATGTTTCATCATCTTGATCAGAATTTGTTTTGTATGCAACAACATGCCCTGAAATGACTGAAATAAAAACTAAAATACATTTGTTCCCCATGGAAACAGAAAAGGTGGCCAAGTGGTTAAAGTCATGAACTGCTAAGCCATTGTTTACATGTGTTGGCCTGCAAGTTCAGTCCTATAGAAAGGTAATGTGTTTGAAGGTGTAGGCACAAGTTCAATCAGAAAGGTAATGTGTTTGAAGGTGTAGGCACAAGTTCAGTCGTGTAGAAAGGTCATGTGTTTGAAGGTGTAGGCACAAGTTCAATCAGAAAGGTAATGTGTTTGAAGGTGTAGGCACAAGTTCAGTCGTGTAGAAAGGTCATGTGTTTGAAGGTGTAGGCACAAGTTCAATCAGAAAGGTAATGTGTTTGAAGGTGTAGGCACAAGTTCAGTCGTGTAGAAAGGTCATGTGTTTGAAGGTGTAGGCACAAGTTCAATCAGAAAGGTAATGTGTTTGAAGGTGTAGGCACAAGTTCAGTCGTGTAGAAAGGTCATGTGTTTGAAGGTGTAGGCACAAGTTCAGTCCTATAGAAAGGTAATGTGTTTGAAGGTGTAGGCACAAGTTCAGTCCTATAGAAAGGTAATGTGTTTGAAGGTGTAGGCACAAGTTCAGTCGTGTAGAAAGGTAATGTGTTTGAAGGTGTAGGCACAAGTTCAGTCCTATAGAAAGGTAATGTGTTTGAAGGTGTAGGCACATGAACCTGCCCATGACTACCCATACTAATGCCTCATAATCTATAATCATAGCTAGTTTATAATCAAAGCTTTATGCTTCTATATAACTTAATAACCTTTTGGAATGTCATATTTTAAACGTGACTGATTACCTCATATAAAGTCTCAGAAGCACTTTATGAAGTCAATTTTTATTCAATTTTCATTCTCAACATTACTAAATCATCACACAATGTGTCATGGAAATCACCAATACTGTGATGAACATCTTGTCTTGTGATCATTACGAGAGAAAAAATAACCAAGACATTTCCAACACTGCAACACAATTCATATCATAAAAATGTTGTTTAACTCGGTCTTCAATATGAGGTACCACTTCCACTTCTTTCTTCTTGTAATGTACAAGGATGAAGTTCTCAGATTGGGACTATCTAATCTATAGAGTGATCTATAGAAATGCATAACATCCCCTGTTGTTCAACAGGGGCCAGCCGCCTAAGCACAACACATGTTATCCCTCAACAGATGTATTAAACAGAGAGGGATTTCATACAGCTCAAAAACATGAGGATACTTAATTGTAAATGAAACGTAAAAAAAAATACATAAACCTGCAAGAGGAAGTCCCTAAAAAGCTAAGTTGTTTAGAACATCACATTGAAATGAATGAAATGCGTTTGATCTGGTGACTTAATGACATCACCCAGTGTGGAGAGTCTCATGCATTCAGAAGGAGGTTGGAGGTTTGTGCTGTGTCATACGGCCCTCATTCAGAGCATTGTCACTGAGGGCACTTTGGCCTCATTTGTCTGATAGACACAAAGCAAATGAGTACACTGCTGTTAAAATGAAGCTACCAGCCTTTTGGGAACCTGACCCAGCTACTATTTCCTGTCCATTCAGAGGGAGAAGTCTCAGTGCTCAATCCTCCCAGGAGATAGATGGGGGGCGGGGGGGGGGGGGGGGAACATTGCTGAGAAGGAGGTCTGAGAGAGATGACAAGTGTGGGGAGGAGGGCCGAGGGATGAGATCCTTGCCCCCTCACCATGGCCTCCACATTGAGGGATCCCCCACTGGGAAGAGTGGGGGCAGGGCAGGGTGAGCGTGTCCTGGCTGGGGGGAGGGGGAGGGGGAGCTTGAAGGGGAAGGTCTGTCCCTCCCTGGACCACCAATCCACCCCTCATTCAGTAGGGAAATTCCAGGAGAGGGGTGGGGGCTGCTGGGGCTGCTGGGGCTGCTGGGGCCCTGGGGTGTTGGAGGAGGAGAGGGCGAGGAGGGCAGGGAGAGAGAGGGGTGTTGCTGCTGAAAAGCAGTCGATGGAAGAGAGAGGCGAGTGGGGGTGGGGGAGAAAGAATCGGGGCTGTTGCTACGGCTACGGCTGTTCGGCCCTGGACTACCATTGGCTGTGCCTGTGGCCACACTCTCACCACTGATAAGGGGCAAGGACTTCAGCAGATGGTTGAGCAGGCGGGCACCAAGGGTCTTGTCCATGCCCGGGCAGCTGAGGAGCAGGTTATGTACCTCATGCATGCACTGGATGTAGCCGGTGCTGTATCGCTGACGAGAGTCAAAGTTCATGGTGGAGCCAGAGTCCCCTGCAGAACGCCCAAGGGAAAATAAAAGGGAGTTACTGAGGACCTACATCTTAGAACAGATTTTCAAGGTCATGCCACTGTACATTCATTCATTCTCACCTGTTCCATGGCCCCGCTGTAAACCGTCCATATGCTGTACTGTAATTTCCAGAACATCTGCCTTCTCCAGTTTGGATTGCTTTAAACAAAATAAAAAAGCATTACAGTTATCACGGTTTTCCTTCTTACAAAATATTTTGGGAAATAGTGTCAAAATAACAACAACAATAATTCAAGCGAAAAGCAGATTTCCATATGCACACACACACACACACACACACACACACACGCACACACACACACAATGCTATTAAAACAGTTTGTTAAAATATATGTGTTTGCACACACACAAAAGACGTGTGTGTGTGTGTGTGTGTGTGTGTGTGTGTGTGTGTGTGTGTGTGTGTGTGTGGAGAGAGCTGCTGGTGCAACAAGTAGGCCTACTCACATCCAAGTTGTAAGCATCCACCATGATGCCCTTTAGCTGCTCGAGACTGCAGTTTATTCGCTCCCGCCGTTTCTTCTCAATTAGAGGTTTTCGAAGCTAACAGAAAAGTAAAGCAGAGAGGATATTCACACCAAAATGTAGAGCTAGATGTTTAGCTAACAGAAACATTATTGCCACTGATTTCACGAAACCCTTTCTGACTAATCTAACGCATTTCAAAGTGATTTCAGTCCATTCGCCAGCTGGAAACATACACCCAATGTTTAATAAAACATTTGAGCCGGATAAATTCAAAGCCCTCTTCTATGTACTCTGCATGTTACAGTCATTGATTATATGCAATCCACGAGCGCCCCCTAGAAAACACTCATGGACACGAGGAAACATTGTATCACCGCGGAGTGTGCTTCTCTCCCTTTACACAGGGGATTTAAACAACAATGATTCACTAAATTTGACAAATTAATTCAACGTAAAAATAGAACCATGCGTCATTGACATGTAGTCTACACATCCACCTTGACAATCTGCACAGAAATAGGGCTGACGGCTTCTTGCGCCAAACTAAACAATAAAGTTATCTGTCGTCCATAAAAGTTTGACTATTCTGTAGGCTGTGGCCATTTAAGTCAACTGTAACCTATGCTTAAGTATAAACGAGTTGTTTTCCCCCAACATGTGAGCTACAAAGAATATAATTAACAGTAGAATTGTGTGTGTTTCTTACCTTGCGTTCTTCTTTAGGGGTGGAATTCTTCTCAGGAACATGTCCAATGTTTGAAGGCGTCATTTTCAGATTGTACCGTTTATTGTAGCCTATAGGCCGAGCTAATGTGCCAAACGCTCTCGACTTATCTTTCTGCTCAGACTTAAAAGACACCTGATGAAGTTTTGTGGATGAGTGAAACTTATAACAAATACGACGAAATGTAGGCTAAGTATCCCATTTACCCCCGTTTTATTTATATAGACCTCCCCCTCCTGCCTCCTCCCATTACAATTAACATGATAATGTATGGGTGCTCAATTCGCACACTTTCCCACAGTCAGTGAGGGCAGGCTTAAGGGAGGCAGTTCCACGCACAGAGACAGACATTCCAATTGTTCCACTTTAATGATTTATCAGTTGGTAAGGGTTAGGGCTCTCTTAAGGTGAGGTTCAAATGAAAAGAGCTAGCTATTTAGATTAAAATTGAAGTGGATAAGAATGGATGTAGGGTTACAACAGTAATCAGACCTCGATCTTCTTTTATTCCTGACTTTCTCACTCTCTGCACCCTGTGTACCTATTGGCTTCTTCGGGCTCTGCTATTGTCTTCGCTTTTACGGACACACTCCAGTGAAGCGCGTTAAGATCTCTTTCTATTCTTGTCCGTCCGTAATGACCCATGGGTCGCTAAAGAATGGGCAGGGTGTTAGAACTTTAATGGCCATCTTAAGCATTTAAATCCGAATTAGTTTTTCTTTTCTTTTTGGAGAGAGCTCCAGATCTCTAATGGGTTTATCCCATTGGCAAGGTTACATTAATATTCACATTGAAGCTTGATGTTATTCATGAACCGAGTTGTGGCGCATACGCAGTTTATAGCCTGATGATGATACGATGTTAATCATTATTGATGATAATGTCCTTCGTAAGTGTGACTTCACCCTCTCGCTCCAGTGGCAGCATTTTCAGAACCTTAAATAACTTACAATCGCGGCAAGCTTGGTCTGTGATGTTTACTCTGCACGTGTTCAGTAGCCTCTTATAAGACGGACATTTTTGAGGATGTGTGCCTGTCCAGTCTGAAGACATTGGCCAAAGTCGTTTTGCATGGTTAAGATGTTTGTTGTTTGGTTAAGATCACCACCTACCTTTCACATTGAATAGCTTCTTCACTACAGTTAAACTTAGCTTAGATGGGTGTGATCTTTAATCTGTGCTCTAAAATGACCATAGTGGCTTATCGTGGTATATAGGAAAAGATGCAAGGTGGTGAGCACTGTACCAATTGAACCTGCACAGTAGTATCCCATCGTCTCAAATGGTATTAGGCCTATAAGATTACAAATGAATCATACTGCAAAACATTCAGTGCAAATAATATTTCTGAAGACAAACAAATATAATGTTTTTAATATTTAAGCAGAATTACCAATTATCCATTGTGGCAGTTGTTTACCAATTAGAGCTGAAATTAAATGTTGAATGGTAGCTTTTGTTATAAATTGGCTAGGCAGCTTTCCAGCATTACGGTGAGCGTTTCGACTGTCCCATGGTGCTTTTACAGATGTGCCTAATATGGTACAGCTGGAACCAAATTAGTCCTTGTGTTTATGAACTAATTATGGAAAATATGAACTAATTATGGAAAATATGAACTAGGCTACCTAGATATTATTGATCATCACTTTTTTTAGTAGCAAGCAAAAGAATATATGAATACAAGTCACATGTTTTCAGTCAGTAGTTTTTTGTGCGGTAATGCAAAAAGCAAAAACTGTACCAACTGCACTCGGTCTACCGACTATTTGATTAATATGAAATGTAAGCTGCATATGAATTTAATGATCAGGGGTGCTTGTCTGTATTTTGTGAAAGTTGTGTATATTGTGTACAGTGTTTGTATGTTGTCTAGGCCTAATCTTACATCATATCTACTGTATCACTGACTGGTCGTCTATTTTTATATTTATTGCACAATCTATGTTTTACGTGGGATTGGGGTCATGCACAACCACTGGCCCTTACAGTTCCAGTTTCCCTGCAGTTCTGCTTTTGCACGTTGTGGACTGAAAGTGTATCAGAGGTTTCACATCTCGCTGCTGTATTGTTTGATGAACGTGTAGCCTGATGTAACCTGCACATTAGTTTAACTTTACATTATATATTCAATTTCAGCCAATGAAAATGGCTCAACTTTCTGTCAGGTGTTCTGTCACTCTGTGTGTGTGTGTGTGTGTGTGTGTGTGTGTGTGTGTGTGTGTGTGTGTGTGAAATGTGTACAGTGGTTTGTATCGTAGAGGCCTAATACTAAATTAAGTCATACTTTTTCACTTACTTAGTACTTTTAGTTTTATATTGAGTGAGTGTTCTATGTTCTTTTTTTTAATTCACTGTTTTTATTTATGACAGTATTTAAAAAAAAACAGCAATACATCCCAATACTTCCGTCCTCCCACCCCACCCACCCCTCCCAACCTCAGACACGAATCACACATCTCATGGACCCAAACATGACAGAAGACTATGACATATAGAGGAATAACAGAACAAAATAAATACAATAAAGACACGACAGTAAAACATGTGAAGTGACCTCAAATGTGATGAGTGTTCTATGTTCTATGTGACACCCTGTCTTCCAAAGACGGAGTCTAGTTCCCTTGTATGTATGATACGTGCCTATGTGGAAATGAGAATGAAAGCTTATTTCACTTCACTTGACTTCACTTGACTTCACTTCCAGAAATCAAAATCATATGAAGAAACCTAATATGGTACATGTATGTAACTTACATAATACAAACGCTTTTAAAAAAACAGGCCAACAATACGTGCTTGTCATTTGGTGCATTGACCTCCACCAAAGAGGAAAAGTTCAGAACCCACAGTGGTGGTTGTGGTTGTGTCCTATATGCATATGTGGCATTTGACTGCGTGGTGAGAAAAACACAGGTGTTTTAGTCTCACGGCTAGACACATATTTATCATAACTGACGTTATAAAATCACTTTCGCTTTAGGATACTCTATAATTCTGCACTTATTTCAGCTGGTTATTTCACACATTTCAAATGGATAAGTCCTTTTTGCCAATTCTCAAATGACACAATGTTTTGCATATTGTTTATTGCAATGCAAATTTATGGTTACCAAAAGCTGGTTAATATTGTAGCACTTGGCAGAAGCTTTAAATAATGCACAATAATGCACAAAATGTGTTTTCATGCGTTTAAAAGTAAGAATACATTAGGCAATGAAACGAATACATTAGCATGACAGATGAGTTTTAAAAAAGGTGAGTCATGGGTATGTCAGAGATGAAGGAAACAGCACTAGATAGGCTCAGGTCATTCCACCACAAATAAAATGAGTTTCGATTGCAGTCTCTTGTTGTTGAGAGAAGGCAACCGAAGTTCAAGAGGAGAAACCTAAAGATTATGCTCATTCAAGGAGCAGTTCCTGTGTATTTACAATTTAAACTCAACGAAGGCACTCTTTAGCCAAGTACTTGCACCCCGGTGTCTCTGGAATGGGATGACAGGAGTCGTGAGAGCAGTGAGTCATGTACAGGTGGTTCTTCTGACTGAAGAGCAGTGAGTCATGTACAGGTGGTTCTTCTGACTGAAGAGCAGTGAGTCATGTACAGGTGGTTCTTCTGACTGAAGAGCAGTCAGCCATGTACAGGTGGTTCTTCTGACTGAAGAGCTTGAGAAAGCAGATCAGGTATTGAGGGGCCCCCCGGCGCGA
Source organism: Clupea harengus (assembly GCF_900700415.2). NCBI lineage: Eukaryota > Metazoa > Chordata > Actinopteri > Clupeiformes > Clupeidae > Clupea > Clupea harengus. The sequence continues at coordinate 1,573,443 of NC_045169.1, forward strand.
TTGTTCTCTGAGCTCTGGCCAGTCGTGGGCCACATGCGTAGCACGTCCAGATCCACTCTCTCACGAAAGGTCTCAGTGGTAAAGTAGTAGGCCAGTGGGTCCAACACAGCATTGAGACAGGCCACCATTAGGCTATAGCGATAGCTGGTCACCAGACCACATGGGATAGGTCTCTGGTGCAGGTAGATCAACCATAAATTAAGATGGTAGGGCAAAAAACAGCAGAGGAAGATGATCAGGCATATTGCGATCATCCTCTGGATCTTTCGGCTGTCCACAAGCTCCGACTGGGCTGCTTGGCTGTGGCTGATGGCCCGGATGAGCCCCCAGGAGCTGATCAGCATCACCAGCAGTGGAACCCCAAAGCCCGTAATGAGGCTGGAGGTGACAGCAATGGCCCGAGTGGCGTAGATGGGCACACTCCCAAAGCATTGGGTCTGGGTCTGGTTCTGGTTGTCCGGTGGTTTGATAAGATAGATGGGTAAACTTGCACCGATTGTAATGACCCAGACAGCAAGGCAAATGAAGGGTGCCCTCTTGCGGCCTTCACGCACGCGCTGTGACATGGGGAAGCAGACAGCCACACAGCGGTCGAAGCTTATGCAGCTCAGCAGAAAGATGCTCCCATACATGTTGATCAGAAGAACCACCCCCATGATCTCACACAGGAGAGGAGGAGTGTCCTGGAAGCCCAGGTGGTAGTAGATCCTCACAGGCAGTGTGCAAACCAGGAACAGGTCAGCCAAGGCCAGGTTGGTCATGTAGACTGTGGTGTGGGAGCGTGTTTTAGTGTGGCAGAAAAACACCACCAGAGCAGTGAGGTTAAGGATGAGGCCCGCAACAAAGATCAACACATAAAGACTTACAAAGATCAGTTCCACTCTCTGCTCTGTCCCGTCCTTACACTCCTCCCAGACAGGGGCCTGTGTAGTGTTGGACATTGTCAAACACTGTCAAACGTCCCCAACGATGTCTGCTGAAAGGAAGAGGAACCGGGCATGGAAGCTAAAAACAAAATAACAGCTTAGGAGGATGTGTTAACCGAACCAAACAAACCAAACTGTCTCTATGATAAGCAGTGATGCAAAAGCAGACATCCATGTAGATAACAAACGACATCGTTTTAAGGTATCTTTACATTTGGGTGTGGGAGGAAGTGCACAGAAGCCGCCCCTACATTTTCAACCCTAAGTTATGTATTAATATGCAATTACCATGTAGCCATGAAAAAGAAGAGTAGGTTAAAGTAGTGTGTGTATATATATATATATATATATATACAGTATATATGTGTGTGTGTGTGTGTGTGTGTGTGTGTGTGTGTGTGTGTGTGTGTGTGTTTTATGTAGGTTTGTGTGTTTTTAGAAATAATGAAAAAGTTGAATTTGCATTTCTAACAGATAAGGCTGACAAACAGAGCTTGCTCACCTAGTTTACTCTTTTGGCAAAATCTTTAAACTGTGTGATGAATATGAAATAATAGACAGAAAAGCCTGGGTCTATCATCAGTTTATAAGAAAAGACATTAGAACCCTATACTTTCTCATCATCGTCTTAATTTGTGACCCATTGACCAAACATTGTATAGTCTTTAATGTAAACAGGTGAAAGAATAACTTAAGAACAGAAAATGGCGCACAATAACAAACTTACCAAAAGATCACCTATTTTCCAGATGAAGGCGATGGCCCTGTTTAATGATGTAACAGACAGTTGTGCTTGAAGCCCAACTGATATTGCACTGAATGTGTGCAACTGAGATGAGCTAACAAACACCTCAGGAAATCCTTCTGAGAAAAAGTGCAAACGCCTTCAGACAAACACCCACCCTTTCCACTCTGGTTTTGTCTCAGAGTTCATATCATATGAGTCATTTCTCTCATACTTGTGCTTCTCACATGGTTGCCCACAGATGAAGAAACTGCATTTCCAGATGTGCATGCACATACCCTGTGACATAATTGTTAAGCAAGTTTTTTTGTATGTTGTAAAAGCTTAGGCTAATGGAGGCCAAGTTTGAAGATAAGGTTAACATATGCCCGTTTAAATCCTGTGTATGGACCACTACCCCAGAACTGCATATTCACATGTGCACACAGCCTGCAACACAATGTTCTAGCGCCTTTCCTTGTACATTGTATAAACTTAGGCTATGGTAAGCCTAGTTTGCAAATAAGCTGAACAGATGCTGCCAGTACAATTCCTGTGTATTGACCAATACCTCATTTGGGTTGCATGCAGACAAGCGTGCTGCACTTGCTTGCGTCTGTTGTCTATTTCAAGCAGGCCATTTGCATCTAAGAGGAAGTGTCTTTGGCACAAGGGCAAATTCGTTCCCTCCAAAATGGCATTTAATGAAGCTGTAATTTAAATAGCGCTTGAATGATGACTCAATCGAAGTTGTGTTGACGCAGCCAAATTACTGTGTTGCATTGCCTAATTCGTGATAGGATCTGGTTATTGTCGATTTGGCAGCCTACGCGCTGGAAGTAGTCTTCGCCATACCTGCTCCATTTCGCAAATGACATACATTTCACAACACATGGGAGTTTTTACTTGGCTTGGATTGGACTGTATATTGACTACAAGTAGCCAAACATGTTATTCACCAAAATGTGACTGGACAGAATAGTCATAACGACCGGAAGTTATAATCCACATCGTTCCCATCTTTAGCCCAGACCTCGTGGCGCAACGGTAGCGCGTCTGACTCCAGATCAGAAGGTTGCGTGTTCAAATCACGTCGGGGTCAAAATGTTTTGTCCCCTAAACCTTTAACGGGAGCAAACATTATTGCTTATTTTATTAGAGGTGCGAATGGGGAGTACGTTCTGTAGCCAGCCTGGTTGGCATAGTTATACCACTTTGTAAATCTGCACCCATTCTTCTTATTTATAGGCTATGACGGGGAGGCAGGCTAGGCTATCTCTGAATTTGTAGCGAATTAACTAAAAACATTCGTGTCTGCGAACACACACATCCACCGTGTCGCAGTTTGTGAGTAAAAGTGACTTGTAAAGAAAGAGCCTTAGTGAATGAAAGTAATTAGCTTATGTATTGAAACGCCACTCAAGACCGCATGCATTTTATTTACAAAAACATAGCTTTCTTGAAATCCATGGATCAAGGAGGAAAAACTAAAAATGCATAGAGGGACGTAGGCTACTGAAAAACAGCATATTCTACGTTAAAATGAAATGCAAGAGAAATATAAATACATACATAGAATAGTTCCAACAATTTTACATTTTTTACGTCCGCAATAAAGCATAGTGCAGCAATTAGGCTACTCCATATCATTTACAGGGGGGGGGGGGGGGGAATAGTTAAGTACAGTCGCTGATAATGCCTTGGAGCTTCAGCCATCAGTCACTCAGTCGAATCTTTCAGGTGAAGTGTGTTGACGGTTCAACGCGTGAGGTAAAGGTTCTTCTCCACTCACTCAGACTGCACAAAGAAATCACAACACTCAGACTTAAGTATTTTTTTCATTCAAAAATACTGCAAAACATATGTTTGGAAATATATACAACTGGAAGTGTATTTGACTCTACAGATTCTACGGTATTTATGATTCCTAGTTTTTCTTGGCAAAAAGCACAAAGTAACTCAAAGACCACTGAATATATAGCCTACACGTTTTCACTTCTTTAGAAGCAAATTATATTAGCACTGCTACTACCTTACTCTACAAGTAACTTGATTTTACAAAGACCTGCACATGTAACAGTTCAAAATGACATCCAGCAGTCCAAACTATGGTTTCTGGTTTGTTAATCGACATGGAATGTGAGCGCCTGCTACCTTACCTCCTACATGTGCCACAGAGGCAGCCAAAGAGGCCGTTGACCATTTGGAAGCCGCACAGGACCAGCTCCAGAGCGGCAGTACCCAAGAGGACTGCAAACAGGGCCACATTGAACTCCACAACACCCTTTGGCTCAAGGCATCTATCCCAGCTGTCTGGGTCTTCCAGGTAAGTCCCATTGCTGTAGAACAAACAGGAGAAGGAAAAGCACAGGGTAAGAATCATGGACAGGTTCATTAAATTCTTTGAAGTGACCATGATTACTCTACTTTCTGTATTGTGTGTTATCAGCAACATTGATACATTAAATGTAACATTCATGAATGTAATGCAATAGAATGTATCACTATTAAATGTCATGCAATATAAACAAATTAAGACTAGCTGCTTAGAAGCTTTTGGGCTAGACAGTGCCAGTTCATGGCACTTCTTTCTAATTTTCATTTAAATCAGGAAGTGTTTTTAATAAAGTCATACTGTTTAAAAACTCACGTATTCTCTACAAAACTCACATATCATGTATGGGCATACACAGATGTCATAGGCTCATTGCATACATACGTTGGAGTAACAATGTTTAACCAAACGTCACAAACGTCATTACGGCATGCATATAGTCATTATTTGCCCAGTCACCAGTGCGTGGTAATACTTTTTAAAAGGCACACATTAAGTATTTCCAAATTAGATATGGCTCTTGGTTTTGACATTAAATTGATAATAATTCTCATACTCTCCGAATGGCCTGCCCCAGTCTCCTTCACCAAGCCCGAAGCGCAAACAGGCCCGTTGGAAAGCCCCAGTGCAGCCACAGCCATACTGTACACAGCACCAGCCACACCAAGTGCTGCAAACCCAATGGACAGGAACATCTGTGCAAGGAACACATTCACATTATTGCCTGAATACTCCATTACCACCATAGGCTTTTGTTACTCTATGAGTAAAGTGTTCTGCGGTCCATTCTGAGATGACCTCAGTGTCATGCGTACACGTACCCCACAGCGGTTGGCACAGCAGCCCATCTTCCCGGTCAGGTGAATATGGATAGCTGGTACTAGCACCTACAACATATAGTTATGGATGCTTAAACGTTGTTTTCTTGCTTGACAGAGAACAGCAACACACAATTCTTTCAGTGACGTTTGTTTCAGACTGAAAAAGATTATGATTATGAAGCAAGCAGAGTGTTTCATCTATGAAAGCCACAAGAACATAAGAAAGGAGATAGTCTTTTACTCACCATAATACCACCACCAAGGACTCCTCCCATGTATGTGACCTCTGGTGTGAGTCTTTCATTACCTTCCTCGTTTTCCTGAGCATATTTAGTGTCCCAGTCGGGGAAAAACAGAATAATGTTGCAGATGATAGATATAAGGGCCAGTGGATACAGCACCACTGCAATGCACTTGGCACACTTTCCTGTACACATCTTTAAGAACGATATATTTCTATGAGCACTCCTTATGAGATGGTTTTGAAATGGAAAGAAATCGATGTCCAATAAGAACAACCACAAATATCAAAACTGGGTTCCAAAATGGCCCTCTTCTTTCTCCGTGACCTGTGAGAGGAACCACTGCTGAAATGAGAAGAGGAGAAGAGTGAACTGTTTATATAGTGGGGGTTTATGACTAGGGAGATATACGTGTGGGGGTGGGGATGATAAGAGTCACCCTACCCATCGTGCCTAATGCGAATGGAAAGATCACAAGATTATCAAACTCGTAAAACCTGTCCTCATGTAAAATCATTGAATTTGCCAAAAGGGAGCAACGATGTGAACGAAATGATGGGAAGAAGGAAAAGTCGAGTAAGTGGAGTAAGTGGAGTAAGAGTACAGAGAGATAAGGGAAACACAAAATCATTCCAAGAGGGCAGTGACCATTTTGTGTTCTCCTGGTGGGTACAAAGGTTATTCTAGGGTACACAAACTGTATAATCAAGTATCTAGCGCTATCTATTTCAACCCTTTAAACGGATAGTTCCAGAAGCCATTTTACCAGAAATTACATGTGAACATCATCATACGGTTTAAATATCAGAAAACACAACGTCAGCCTTTTTTTGGTAAACTGAGGTTTAGATCGGCCTATAAAGAGTGCTGTCTGGAGATCGATTTTAAAACTGGGACATAAACGGTTCTAAACAGCCCGGGTCATTTCATTCCCTTTTACCCTGCTTCCCATCATTGACATCATGTTCTGCTTAATAGCTCCGCTCATAACACCTCGTTTGTATCTTTGGGTGTACAGTATATATGCTGCATGTATGCTAACATGTTTTATCCTGAATGATGCATGTATGAATTCATCTGCTAAGTACCCGGCCGGCCCCAGCAGATGGGTCCCCCCGTATGAGCTGGGTTCTGCTCAAGGTTTGTCTCTGTTACTAGGGAGTTTTTTCTTGCCGCCATTATCTACGTGCTTGTTCTTTGGAAAGATCACAAGATTATCAAACTCGTAATGGAAAGATCACAAGATTATGTCTTGTGACAATTTAACTTGTTACTGGTGCTATATCAATAGATATTTGAGTTGAATTGAATTGAGATGAACACCCAAGTTGTAGGCATATAAAATCAGTTTTCTGCCAGTTCATCAGTCATCAATGTAAGGTTCTAGAGAATATTCTGATGGTTTTGACACCAAGCTTCAAACCTTCAGTGAAAAAGGAGTCTACTGTTGTAAATCGCTCTGTTCGAATGAATTCCCTTGTGTTAGTATCAACAGAGGTAGCTGTGACAGTTGTAACCAGGTTGTATATAGTTAATCAATGTCATAATTATCACCACATGATCAATGGAAAAATGTTGCAATAGAACACCATAAATCACACTTTATTGACACCAGTTTCCATGACAGTGGGTTGCTCAGAAGAAGCTAATGGGACGTTCTGTCTGAAGTCTAGTACGATACTGTTACGTATACTCTAATAAAATAATAAAATACTTCATCGGGAGAGACTGGATGATGTAATGTCCCTAGACAATAAACTTTAGTCTACATTAACAAAACACCTGTATCACTATCTATCTCTCTCAAACTCAGGGTTGACATTAAACTATGGTCTTGTGGACCCTCCTGTGGGCATTCTTCATTCTGTCAATATACACTTGCAGTCTATGTATGTGAAATTCAACGCTCTTAAATCATAAATAACACGTGTTTCCCTGCTGTCAGCAAATAATCAGTAATCTAGAGTAATCTTCGGAGACTCCCTCAACACACCCATTGTTTCACCATGGCAAAACCATGACCTTTCACAGGCATATGATATGCGTGACTACATACAGATTAAAAAAATATACAAATATATAACTCTAAAAAAACTTTGATGAATAATCATTTCTACACACAAAATAATGACAAAGGCAACTGCCAAAATAGCAAATAGTAAAGCTGATTTCATTACTGGTCTCTTTTGGGAACTGATGTTATTTAAGAACAACTATGTACAGAAAACTATATTTGGGATATTATACTACCCATGTGCTCAATTTGTGTGAATAATTCCATGTTGTGATGAGTTTAAAACATGTTTCCAGACATCAGACAAATGTTATTTTGTATGGCCATGTGATGTCATGAACATAAATGAGGTTTTACTGCCTGTTATGGCAGTGTTTACTGCAGTGTACCTGGTACCACTTCCCCCAACTCTGTACGTCTATTCAGCTGGGCCTTGATCAGTATTTGAATACTAAAAGGAAATACAAATATTTCTTTTTCAATTATGTTGAACAGACAATTTATGAGGTTTTAAAAAAACATACATGTAATATGAACTGCCTTTTCAAAAAGAGCCTTTTCCTGGTACATCTAAGTTCCTGCAGAAGCTAGCACACCAAACAGTAGTGTATGAACACTACTTTATGAATGGATAGATGGGTGAATGAATAGATAGATAGATAGATAGATAGACAGACAGATAGATAGATATATAGACAGATAGACAGATAGATAGATCCACAAAGGGAATTTGTATTTGACATTATTCATCTTCTTTATGGGTCATTCTATTGATTAGAATCGTAACCATAGGTTTAAAGACAGGTCTAAACTCTACCACAAGGTATGGAGAGTTGGATGCTGCATATATGACAAAATAAGGCAAGCAACTGTATTTTGAAAGGGTTTATTTGAATTAAATAAAAAGTACTGATTAAGGTTGTTATTGGAATCCTGCCAGACTTACACGTGTAAAATACGCAAACAGTAGGTTTGGAGATCCCTCATTTCTTAGATATTTAGATGTTTACATCAAAAGAAGACTAAGACTTCAAATAACTAATCAGGAAACACCCTAAGTTCACCTACAAGGGCGTAGGCCATATCAGTTGGTGGAGACCCTCTGCACCTTGAACAGAGGTCTGTGTCCGTAGGCCATATCAGTTGGTGGAGACCCTCTGCACCTTGAACAGAGGTCCATGTCCAGGGATGATAACATCCGCAGTGTGTAAAGCCGCCCTTCTGTTCACCTCTTGTACTTGAGGATTCTCACTCAGCGCCCGCCAGGAGTCTTCATCAGCGCAGCACTCAAATAAGTCCCCTGCAACCAACACCACACCCACAGAGGTGTCCTTCACCAGCACACTCACGTCACGTCCTGTGTGACCTGGGGTTGGAACTATTAACACCTGTTGGAGAGAGAGAGGAAGACTGACAGCTGAATGAGTCAGAAACTCTACGTGTTAAACAAACTCTTTATACAAGTTGTAGCCTGATTTCCAAGTAGCCCTGGTTTCCTTCCCAGAGACCATAAATATTGAAGCATACAATTTCAGATAACAACCGCCTAAAGAACACATCGTGTAAAGCGGATGTGGACAAAGGTCAGTCAGTGATGACAATTAATGACATTGTAACCGAGGTGACACCAATGAGATATCTAATCTGTGGCAGATTCTAACAATGGTGTCTTCTAAATCACACCATAACGAAAGCTGCAGTCACATTTGCCTTTTACTGGTTGTTTTTGAGGTAATGCCGAAATATTACAAGGAAATGCAAAATGTATTGCGAGGAAATGCAAAATGTATTGCAAAGTACTTCAAAAGTTTTGCAGAGGAACACAAAAACAGCTCAGGCCTCTGTGTCCACAAAAAAAAAAAACTGTCCTAAAACACATGTTTTAGAAAATCTGCAAGACCTACTGAATTAAACAACATTACACTTTGGACACAAGAAACATACTCCATCAAATAAATCAACTTGGAGTTTCATTTATTTCAAATTGTTTTAATGTGACATTACCATTTATAGTATTAATATCTCTTGTCCAATTACGGTCCCTTTTTGTGAGACGAACTTTAAAAGATTAGACGTGACTGCCATGATAATTAAGGCCAAAACAAGATGGAACTCAACCTACATGCCATAAAGTGGTTTAATTAGTTTTACATTCAACATTCCATATATTCGACATATTCAAAAAAGACACCCTTTCACTCTTGGACTGATTGACGTACTTATGTCAAAGCAGTTGTGATCTATTCATACAAGCACTAGTCATATGTCACAATTCCTTTTTTAATAATTAAAACAACACACACCTCTTTGGCTTCTTAACCTTGTGAGTTTATGAAGCCATTTTATTTTAGTCATACACAGGAAATTCCTTGTGCAATTAAGAGACTTCCCAGAGTGTCCAGTCCTCTCACTGTCACATGCAGGTTCTCATAGCCATCAACCTTACCTAAGCAATATAACAATTGCCCAACAATAGATCCTGAGCTTTAGGATTCAACAACGCACAACTGGCTGGTGACAGCCACAACACAAGCCGCGTGTTGTACCCAGGATCCATAAAGGCCCTCCTTCACAGTACAACATGTGCTGTCTGTAGCCTGCCCAACCACAGAACCTGACTGGCAGGACACAACAACAAAAACAACAACAAAACTGCCTTTGTGAGCATTTCACTGGGGTTTTCAAGCAGGCACCTTCCTTCATCAGTTTAGTTGGATTAGGCCCATAACACCTCCAGAAGGCTCAACATTCAAGTCTGCTGTCCCAGACCCATCCCCCTCCATACTCACGATGGGTTAAGACACATGCCATTAGCAGAGACAACAAATACACCTCAAGGTACACCTCAACAAGATCTCACTTATCTCATTGTTAGTTCAGGTCACAACCACAGTAGTACAACCTCCAACCACAACCACTGGCTCACTTTTTCAGAAGCCTCAGACAACTCCATTAAGGCGCCTTTGAACGACAATCCTCAAAAACCAAAATCCTCAAAGGTGTTGTGCTTCATTTGGCTACAAAGCCTCCAATACCAACCATGGAACCTGAGCAGCAGGATACTGTTAGGTGAAAATTCACCCTTGTTACTCAGGACTCCGGAGCTGCATATAAGTATATTTATTAGACAAACAACAAGAACAATTGCAATCGGGCTCACTCACAGCACAAGGATGAAAGTGAAGCAATTTCACTCACAAACCACAAGGTTTATAAACTTAAGATTTATCTAATGCTGACGCCGTAAGTGTTTAACATCACAGTCAAAACAAGGTTCTCGACCAAGCTTCTTGTATTTTCTCAGGGTCGAGAAAACAATAAGTGGCGCCAGTTAATCAAAGTTACACATATACACAGGAACACAGAAAAGCCATGTTCCTGTTAACAGAAGTATATAATGTAATTATTAAAACAAAGCACTTGATTCTTATATTCTTCAGTCATTAACAGTGTTTGGAAATTATCTCCATCAGTCCCTCCTTTCATCCATTTCAATGGATAATTCAAAATCACAATCACAATCACAATCAAAAATCATCTTTCTTAATTTGTCAATTATCAATTTCAATGGATAACCTCAAAATCATCACTCTGAGCTTCATCACATGGATTTTCAGAACAGAGATCATTACTGAGCATCACTCCATATCATCATAAGTCAATCATTTAAAATGTCATCATATTTCTCATCACACATTTGTATACTTTGCATTTGTAGGCCATCATAATCAAATTGCCTAAGGCAAATAATCCCCTTTGTAGCTGGCCTTCTGTCACAGTGGGCCAGCCTTGGAAAACTGTAGAGGAAGATAGCTCCTATCCTCTGTCTCTTTCTAAGGAAGGCTTACTCGTTCACAATGTGTTAGATGTATCCAGGTGGCTCTCTCCGTTATCTTGACTGTGGTAAATGTTGACAGTAGCATTTGGTATGGTCTGTCCCACTTGGGCGAGTGGCAGTGTTTTCTTTTGAGGCTGTTGATTAGGACACAATCTCCTGGCCCAACCTTGGTTTCAGCCTCACAGGTTCCTGTGAAGCAGAGAGTTCTGAGAGCATTTTGCTAATTCACATATTTGCCATATATCCTGCAAATCTATATTCAATCTCTTTGTCTGTTTCAGCAAATGGGTTGAGTGCTGAGGCAGTGTAGGTTCTTCCATACATCACTTCAAACAGTGATAACAACATGCATGCTTAATTTCACTTGGATTCTCAATTTGCTTTTAATAGTTTGGATTTAACTCAATAAAATCAATAATGAATGATTAAACATCTTTCTCATAAAATATAAATAAGAAGAAAAAAATATGTGCTTACTATTCCCACTTATTGAGGAATGTTTTCACCATGGCTCAATATTGCAGCATATCTTTTAGTATTATGAGATCTAATTCTTCAATTGTGTGTGTGTCAGATTGTTGTTGTAGTGGTGGATGGTCAGTGGCCTTGTCTGCTTTGTGGTTTTCCAATGAAACCGGGTCTTTTGCATGTGTGTGTGTCAGATGGTTGTTGCAGTGCGGCCTGGTTAGTGGCCTTGTCTGCTTTGTGGTTTCCCAATGAAACCGGGTCTTTTGTATGTGTGTGCGCAATCAGGGCAATTAGTTCCGCTGCCTGTTTGGAATAGTGTGGAAGTAATGGCTGTGCGTTCAAGGTTTATATGTTTGAACCATCAACAAACAATAGTTAAATCAGCTTTTGGAAAAGGCATATCTTGTAGGTCAGCTCTGGCTGCCATAGTTTTTATCTGTCTTTGCTACACAATCATGTGGATTACCATCCTCTGCCATAAGTAAAAGTGTAGCTGGGTTAAATGTCACGCAATGCTCAATAGCGATATGAGGCTGCGGGAGCAAAACAGTCATGCAAGATAATCGTCTGGCTGGTGACATGTAAGCATGTGGAACTTTCAGTGTCTGTTTAGTACAATAGGAGCAGAGGCCTGCACCGCCAAGGCTGCAGCCACTACTGCTTGTAAACATTCAGACATTGCTTGAGCTAGTGGATCTAGCCATGTAGAATAGTATGCCACTGGTCTCAACTTGAAATCCCCACTTATGCATTAACTCATATGGAAATAGCTCTTCTAATTCGTCTCCCTCAGGAATATATCTATTTGTAACGGACTATACCCCTCTTGTATAGCCCTTTTGCTAATGCACCCAGAGACCTACCAGGGGACCCCACAGGAAAACAGAAATTGAAAAGTTTGTTCTCTTCATACAAGGCGAAAAGGAATATATACGGAAATATCTGGAGAAATAGGCCTAGAGAGTTTCAGATCACAGCGCTTTTACATATAGCCTTTAGCGTTCCACCATGGCAACAGGCCTGCTTGAACAGTAAAGTCCTCTCTTCAGGAAGGTGCTTTTAATTATCTCCATCAGATACATCAACAAAACTGCCTTTGTGAGCATTTCACTGGGGTTTTCAAGCAGGCACCTTCCCTCATCAGTTTAGTTGGATTAGGTCCAAACACCTCCAGAAAGCTCAACATTCAAGTCTGCTATCCCCCTCCATACTCACGATGGGTTAAGACACATGCCATCTAGACAACAAATACACCTCAAGGTACACCTCAACAAGATCTCACTTATCTCATTGTTATTTCAGGTTACGTCACAACCACAGTAGCACCACCTCAACCACAACCACTGGCTCACTTTTTCAGAAGCCTCAGACAACTCCTGTTAAGGCGCCTTTGAACGACAATCCTCAAAAACCAAAATCCTCAAAGGTGTTGTGGTTCATTTAGCTACAGCGCCTCTAATACCTGGTCTCCCTTACCAGTTCCGCATAGTTTAGCTTCTTCCTTTCGGAGGCTTCCTCAATCGCATCTTCTAGGGAATCGTTATGTGCTGACACTCAGAATACAACACCATGTCTGGTCTTATAGCAGTCACAACAATACACTGTGGAACCTGATGCAGTCTTCCTACATCAGACAGCAATATCCAATCTTGTGCTTTGCCCCATTTGCCAGTACCTTTTGTACATGCCTGGTGTCCACTTTTCTGCCCCTGTCACACAAAAGCAATTCTACTGCCCGTGTTATTAACCAGCAATTAACCTCAACTCGTTTCCAACCAACATGCAAATGATTTTAAAGCCAGATTATGTTTCCACTTGTAGCAACCCTGGGTCAGGCTAGTTTGACATAAAGACAGAATACGTTTTAATGAGCCAATACCCAAACAGTTTCTGTCTTCATCATAACTGGCTCCAACAATACATTTAATGTGGTTAGCGTCCGTAGCCCAAAGTTCTCTCCAGCTGATCTTCCTCCTCTCAACACCATGCCAGTTCATCCATTGCCCTTGCTTTGCGTCAGAAGCCACTGCTGCTTGTCTAGTTTCCTCTTCTTCCTCGCAAACAAAGCAAGGTACCATCTGCCTCCTCTCCGGCAATGTAGCCTTACCTCATGCTTTCAACGGTCACCTAGCCTAACTGTGATACATACAGACTAACATCCCTGATATGTAACGAGGCTTGTTTTTGCAAAACACCAACACCATGATTTTTTAAAGAGTTTTTAAACAAATAATTCAAAAAATGATATGGCCTCTTATAACCTTTTGCATTCAAAACACCTGTGTCATACATAGATTGACAACCTTCATAAATCACAAGGCTTTTGAAACAGGTTAGATTTACTTTTCTTTTGAATTATTGCACAATACATCTGATCATTTATTCAGTGGTTCCCATTGTTGGTAGGTAGGCCACCATGTGACAATGAGATTTTTATTTATTTATTTTTTTTAATCAGCTGTTGCATAGACATAGTTACTTATGGTAATTTGTATTTTAAATATTATGTCAAATGATGTGGAAGGTGTTTTAAAAAAGAAGCCTGGTGACATCAGGGATATTTAGTTTGTATGCATCATAGTTTGCTTTGACATATATGTCAATCACCGCAAGTGTGAAATCATTTTTTTTTGTAATATGTCAAATATATATAGCCAACCATATTTAATGTAACACTAGCTTAACCACGGTAGATTGGCTACCAGTACAATGTAATTTAAATATTTTGTAGATACCTATGAGCAATGTACACTTACATGATCATCGATAGGATATGGCTGGCCGTCTGCCAGCTCGTTTGGAAGGTACAGATCCCCTTGACTTATATCAGACCCTACAACTATCATTGCGTCTGGAAAAAGCCCTAAATTACCCACGTGGTCTGAGTGGCCATGGGTTCCGACGACTACGCTGATGTCGTCAGGCTTCAGTCCTCTTTTCTCCAACTGAGCAAGAAGAAAATCACGATCCCATGGTCCCCCAGTATCAACCAAAATTGTCTTAGGTCCAAGTAAGAGAGATATGGTTCCGTCTGCACGCGTACAACCATTTGGTTGTGGCAAACAATAACCCTCTTTAAGCACTGAGATACTGTAAGGCTGGCCAGGTATGTCTGGACCGACATCTGACATTACGCTTTTTATTACGCTGCAGCTTGAAGATATTACTTTGCCAGTTAGATCCATTTTGATCAGCACAGACAAGTTAGTCTTGGTAAGATACGAGGCACTGCACAGGGTGAATAATAACAGTACACGGACTAAACTATTAGCATTGCAGAAGTTTATAGCCAACCATAGCAACGTGTAGCTGTTGTGTATATCAACATTTTCAATATGGCCGCCACTTTTTTCTTCAAAATAAAAGTTTTAAATTTTTTTCAAAATAAAAAACGTATTCATCAGTTTTTACATACAATGACCAAAAAGGAAGAAGAAAAAATGTATTCTCATTTAACAAACTGTATGTGCTACTAAAGGTACAATACACGTAGAGGTGGGAAAATACAAAATTTTACCTACAAGAGAAAAGTAGTTTGAACATCTACATTGAGTCATTCCACCCTCCTGAGTCTGAGAGTTGAAAGGCTTTAAAAAATGCTTAGACTTGGCCCACAGAAATTACTTACTGATGAACCTCAAATTGTGTGGCAGAGAAAACATTAAATTGTTCATCCTTGATATGGGGTGAAATGAAATTTGTATAATAAG
Source organism: Clupea harengus (assembly GCF_900700415.2). Taxonomy (NCBI): domain Eukaryota; kingdom Metazoa; phylum Chordata; class Actinopteri; order Clupeiformes; family Clupeidae; genus Clupea; species Clupea harengus. The sequence goes on from NC_045169.1 coordinate 1,588,521, forward strand.
TACTCAAAGGAAATATGTAGATATTGAAAAATGAAGCTACATCCATATGATATTGTACATACAATGACATGACACCATTATACACAATAGCAAGGTAATCATTTGTGAGATTCTAGATGTGGCATGAGAAGGAGGGGGATTAACTGAGAAATGACCTGTATAAAAGGTTGGGGAAGACACAATTGTCCCCACCAGTATTTTGTACATTTTAATTGCCTGTTAGAAAAAAATATTTTGCACAATATATCTGCAAACTCATTCGTTTTATTATCTATACTATGTTCGTCGCAGAGAAGAGTGAAAAATAAATGCCTAAGTTTTCCAATGCGCCCTCGAGCCTGTGAGACAAGATGCTGTCTTTGGCTGAAGGGACTCACGTTCTCAGCACTACTAAAAGCTACTAAATACGCCAGGAAATAATAAAGCCTCATATTAGTAATTAGTTTGGTCTCAGTATTGATATTTTGACCCTTTTGTGCTTTGTAGATAGGAAAATGCCACCAAAAAAGAAAAGAGACATCCAAAGTTTTTTCACCACCCAGAGAGTAAGTTACTATCAAGAAGCCCAGGTCGTTGTTAGTTAGCTAGTAGGCTAACTACCCACACAGTGCAAACCTGCTAGCCTAACATTGCCACCCATTGTACAATGGAAACATGTTTTGAAAGTTGTTAGTGTAGAGCAGGGGTGTCAAATTCATTTTAGTTAAGGGGCCACATACTGCCCACTTTGATCTCAAGTGGGCCAGAACAGTATAATCATAGCATAATAACGCATACATAACGACAATATTTCTCTATGTTTAAATCATTGGTGAAGGTTTTTGGATGATAACCCCTATTTTAAGGTATTTCTACAATAAACTAGAAACATAAAGACCAAAAACTCAGACATCAGCCCACTGTTTATCTGCCTGGGCTCTCCTCTGCAGATTCCCTCGCTTTGTGACGCGTTTGATGCCAAATGCGTCACAAAGCGAGCAGCGAGCGCTGCTGCCTGTGCCAATGAGACATCGCATTTACGCTGTTTTTAAAGCAATTACTGATTAAAAAAATTACAAAACGTTTGTACTCATAAACCTCCATATTTTTAAGAGATATTCTGATTCACAACCCTTGACATGTATTAAGAAAAACAAGTGCAATTTCACCAATACTGTGCTTCAGTTTATCATTTACACATAATAATAATAATAATAATAATTTATTTTATTTGTAATGCACTCTTCATTCAAAGGAATCTCAGAGTGCCAACATATTAAAAACTAACTATAATAATACAATAAAATAAAAATGAATTAACATAAGCATAATAGAAAACTTTTTAACATTTTAACATACAATTTAACACAAGGCCAGAAATGCCTTCCTGAATAAAAATGTTTTTAGTCCAGCTTAATGTTTTTAGTGCAGGCGGTCCGAGCTGGACCCCCTGGTGGGCCTGATCCGGCCCGCGGGCCGTATGTTTGACACCCCTGTTTGACACCCATCTATCCCTAGCATCTGTAATCTTTCGACCAGTGTGTTAGCAGCAGCTGGTCTTGTTGAAGCCAGAAGGATAAAGCTAACCTGCCCCCATAGTGGGACCATGATAGTTTAGCCTAGTACCAGCAGGCTAGCAACTCAAAAGTGATATTAACTGGTGATAAGTAGGCCTATATGATCCCTTGGATAGTAATAAGGCTAGATCTGTTCCCTGTAATCTCTCGACCAATGTCAGCAGTCAACTGGTTAGTGTCTGTATTAAATTGATGAATTACTGTGCAGGAAAAACAGCCTGAAGCTACAGATGTAGAGCAGGGTGATGATGAATCAGCATCAGGGGTTCAGGTGAGATGTTGAATTGTCCATTTTGTTAAAGATTGCATGAAATTGCTGTTTTTTAAGGGATGTTTAGACAATGTTATCATTCACACTGGCTATTTTGAGAATACATGTTATACTTGTAGGTAGTAAAAGGGTGCTATAAATTGGGATGCCCAAATGTATGCATCATATAATTCATTAATACATTATTTCATTGCTCAGATATCCAGTACAGATGATGTAGGCCTAGTACAGCTCCATAAAACTTGAACCAATTACCTACATATAAAAAAATGCATTTCAAAACAAACAAATGTATTGCATGTACTTCTCATTAGGTCATTTTGTTCATGCATTCAGGAAACTCAGAAATCCAGTGCAGATGTAGTGCAGGTTGAGGAAGCAGCAGCTGGACCATCAGGGCTTCAGGTGAGGTCTTACTCATGTTTGGGATATCCAAAAAAGGACAACAAAAAGAAGTGATGCTAATACTTACAAAAAATGTGGAGAACGTTTTTTATTAATTTATTTAATTATTTATTATTAATTATTTTTGTTGCAGAATACTGTTTTGTATTTAAACTAAGGTTTTATTATTCTTATTATGTTTAAATCAGTTCCAAGTTCCACAAGTTAGTACACAAATGTGATTATATTTAAAAAAAGTTTGCCTGTTCAACATAATGCCAACTACGTTTTTTTTTCTATGGGGGGCGGGGCTGCCGGGCAGTGTCCCTACCAATGCTGAGACCAAACCTACGCCCTTGGTGTAACCACTCTCTAACTTCCCCTTATAGATATAATGAGGTTAGGCACAGGAAATGAAGGTTTCCTGTGTACCTCCTGTGTGTTCCTTTACTTGTATCTTCCTTCATGAAGAGGCTAAGGTCTTTCAATGTCTGCAGTAGGGTCTTTGAGGTCCGTGGATTGTTTTGTATTTAGCAGTGTTCTGGCTAGAGAGGCTAGTGAGGATGGTAGAGTCTGCCTGGAATGAGTGTGGTGGTGGTGGAGAGGACGATGTTGATCAAATTGAGGGCTATTATGGATCATGGCTCATACCCACTGCACAACACACTGATGAAAGTATCATTGCTTCCTGCAGAAACCCCCAGGTTTGTCACTAAACCAGGTACTTGGAATCCCCCCCCAGGTTTGTCACTAAACCAGGTACTTGGAATCCCCCCCCCCAGGTTTGTCACTATTTGGAATCCCCCCAGGTTTGTCACTAAACCATGCACTTGGAATCCTGCCCAGGCTGCAGTGCGCAGACTGTTTGCTTAGTGAACTACACCTCACACTAAGGTCTGTGACAGTCTTGTGACAGTAAAGATGCAGCCTGGAATTCTGACAAATGGTTGTTGATATTTGAGCTCAACAGCCAATCAAATTACACCCCTCCTTCCTTGCTCCTGAATCAAGGTGTTGATTTAGCTGATTTTGCAATTGTTTAAGGCTCTGCTTTTTATTTTCAAGTGCACACACTGAACAGACAGCTAGAGGAAGTGCGCTGAATGTGACCCTCCCTTATGTCTTCCTAACTGATATGGAGTCAAAGGGTACCGAGGCGAAGAGTAGTCATCATGTGTTTGCTTCTCTTTAATGCCACTTGTGGAGCTGTATCCCGAAAAACAATGAATGTTTTTTTTTTTTAAGGAATATAGGTTTTTCCATTTGTTCACCAGCCACCACTGTTGTGAAAGTATGTTTTGTATGTATTTCTGCATGTGTGAATGTGAATGTGTTTGTTTTGTTTTGCCTAATCCATATATATTTTACATAGGTCACATAACAGGCCAACTCTGTTCTGCCTATTCATATTCAAACAAAGTCTATAGGCTCATTTTCATTCAGTAATGTATAGGATGTTCTACGACTCACAAGTAGTATAAAATAAACATTTAGTTCTTTTTATCAGCTATGTGACCCTTGGTTTTGAAATGCAACTTTCTGAATGTGGGGATGCATAAAAGATTTAATGGAGAAATGAACGATCATAAACTACCTAATAGGCTACCATCTCATTCCATGGTTCTTTGCAAGATGAGTCTGCTAAAATGACAAAATTTGCAGATGCAGATGTCACTAAACCTTGAGTCCAAGTTTATTGACATCACTTTGCAAAGATGGATCAACCTCATCACACTACACAGCCACCGGAAATGCCACACCTAAGCCTACTTGTTAGTGAGGAGGTTCAGCACTGGAACACGGCTGTCAAACGTGTAGGCCTAATAGGAAATCCAAGACAAAAGTGATTGATTAGGCAGGCAATAGGCTGTGTTTCTTCTTTCACAAAAGTAATTGATTAGGCAGGCTATAGGCTGTTTCTTCTTTCACAAATGAGCTGGCCTTAGCCTCCGCCATAGAGAAACTGGTTCAAGGTCAATATTGACGCTTGATGCTGCCATTGGACACAAGAGTAATTTCATTTTTTTCTCACAAAAATGTGTTTTCCAAGTACATTTGTAAAGTTTTTTTCACTTTTTTTTTTTGCACCTACAATGACCCTAACAGATCCAATACAGTGAATTAAATTAGCATAGTGCAGTATATAAATAATTTACGCTTTAGTGCATTTGTGTGAATGTGTATATACAGTATGTGTGTGTGTGTGGGGGGGGGGGGGGGGCAGAGGGGTGGGTAGGGTCAGCCATGATCTTGCCTGCTCTCTTGCTGGTCCTGGAGTGGATCAGGTCTAGGAGAGACGGCAGGTCGCAGCCGATGACCTTCTCAGCTGACCGAATGATCCGCTGCAGTCTGCCTTTGTCCTTGGCAGTGAGCGGCAGCGAACCAGATGGTGATTGATGAGGTGAGGATGGACTCAAGGATGGCTGTGTAGAACTCGACCATCACTTTCTGCAGCATGTTGAAATTCTTCAGCTGCCAAAGGAAGAACATCCTCTGCTGGGCCTTCTTGATGATCAGAGTTTTCAGTTAGTTCTATTTAACAGTTGTGATTACATTTCTACCCTTAATATACTGAAATGGGTCTAACTTGAGGGATAATTGCTGATAATATACATGGTTTTCAGCCAGCACTTTTGTCATGTTGTATCTTATAAGTTTGCTTCTCAGTCAAGTCTCACAAGTATGGACTAATGTCATAGTACTGGAAATGGTGTAATGAGATTGTACATATTTCAAATATGTAATTATATATTAATAATGTATTAAATTACATATCTTCTTTAGAATGTTATCTGTGTGTGTGTGTGTGTGTGTGTGTGTGTGTGTGTGTGTGTGTGTGTGTGTGTGTGTGTGTGTGTGTGTGTGTGTGTGTGTGTGTGTGTGTGTGTTTTTAAGGTAATAATTAATTTGTATCTAAAAAAATAGTAGGCCTATTGTATAACTGTTCTTTTAATGACCACAATTAAATACACAATGGTTTTGGGAGCCCTAAAGAAAGCCAGGGGTGTTACTTCCTTTGATATATGATTGTAGCTATCAAAATAGTGTCAAACAAGAAAAAAGGTATGCTATATACAGAATTTGACCGCATCCAAAAGAGTTGCTTTGATTTCGAATGTAGGTCAGCCATATTTATCTGTCAGTGAGGGGGTACAGCATAGACATATAGACGTGTACATATCTATGGGGTGCAGCATTCTAGAATTCCGAGGCAGTTAGAGAGGTAAAAACAACGTTGGGCCAGCCTGAGAATAAGTGATATTACTTTCATATTCTGTCACACTAAAGTGAGTTTTCAGTGGCCCAAAGTATTTAAATGATTGGGCTCTGGCCTGAAAATGGTCACATAATATCAAACACTGTGTATATGAACAATGTTTACTTGTTGGTTTAAAGGCGAACGTAACTTTGGGCCAGATAAGTAAGAAATTATATGACTTTCATATGGTAAAATGGTTAAATAAGCCTTGGCACTCCCCTACAGGGGCAATAGCGTCATTGCAGTCGGCTGCGCTACATTTAAGGTGGAACGAAAAAGTCGAATAATAGCTAACTTCAGCCTCGTAAGTTTTCCCTAGGCCAAAGAATGAAATAACTGCTTGGAAAACCAGCGGGTCAGGCATAATTTTGAATAGGTTAATATTAACTATTTTGTGGTCGTGGTCGGCAGTCAGCGAGTTCGAGTCGCTTGTGAGTAGTCCCGCGCATCACTGATAGACATTTCTTGCCATGACTTCTACAATAACATCAGTACAATGCAGATGATAAGGCAGCGTGGCGGCCTACAATCAGCATTAAATGGTACTTGAGTGTTTGTCACTCTTATTGTCTTCTTATAGTTGCTTGCATCCAGGGCTGTAGTGGTAAAATAAGGCCCAGGGAACTTTGAGGTTCGTAAACGCCACTTACAGGTGCGTAAACGATATTTAGAGGTGCGTAAACGCTATTTCCAAAATTCCAGAGGTGCGTTTACCCTCCACTACAGCCCTGCTTGCATCCGATTCGAGATATGTTCACCAGCCAGCAGTCCAGCACTTTGAGTATCCACCAAATCTGCGCTATCTATATGAATTTGATACGTCACGTTTATTTATGCTAATCCACGCCTCCACAGTAAGAAATCACAGCCTCGTTTATAGGTTGTGGCCAAGCTAACTTACTCACCTAACCAACCCTTGACAAAACATTTTTTTGTGTATTTTAAAATGTTATGTAAGTCTTGTGTCTTTTTGGAATACACTAGACACGGATTCCATCAGGTGGACCTAATGTCACTGTACACAAGCGGAACTCTAAATACAGTTTTTGTTTCCACCCGAAAGAGGGAAACAGGTATAGGAAACGTGACGCCATCAACCTCGCAAACTAGCCAGCCAGTAAACTGAAATGGAAGTTGAAATGGCAACGTCAGTGATGGACCCCCTGAAAGATGTCCTTCTCACGTATTTCATGCCAGAGAAGTGTTACGATGAATTTTTCCTCAATTTCAATTTTTTGCATGGTAAGACATCTACTACCAGGAAGGAAAGTGTTGCTTTTCACAATGAGTGGCAATCCTGCTAGGAAGCTAACTTATTAAAATACTGTGGATGGAGTAAGGTTAGCTGGCGTTAAGAAACAACTTGTGTAGGTTACATTGGAAATTAGATTAATTTGCAAGGTTGGTAATCTGAAACGTGTTAACATGTACGTTACCTGCCAAGGAAGCTGACAGCGACTGTCCCTATGCTAGCCCCGAGCATTTAGCTAGGACTTAACCTAATGTCTCATTAGGAAAAGTAATTGGCAATCGTGAAGTCTGATATCACTAACTGGGTTGTTAGTAATCGCTGTTATGGATAAATCTGAAACGCTTCCCTGTTTGGACAGGTAAGATTTCTGTTGTGTTTTGGTCAGCAAGTGAGGTTGAACTTACTTGCCGGGGCACATTCTGATTGGTTGTTCTGCACTGCACGCTGCCTCTTTTTTTTTGTTGTAATATAAAAGTACTTGCGATGTTTTTGCAGTAGACATTTGTGGGCGAGTGCTGTAGAGATACATAATAATACATTGTATTTAATGGCGCGTTTCATGACACTTAAGGTCACCTTACATTACAAAAGATAAAAAAAAAAAAACATGCAATAATCAACAATAAAATAAAATGTAGCTGATGTTAGAGAGAGTATGCTTGTTGAAAAAGATGACTTTTAGGTAGAATTGAGTAATGGAGGCCTGTGCGTGCGTGAGGGGGAGTGAGTAAAAGTGGGCTTTAGTGGACACATAAGGCTTTGTCATCAGCCATAGCAGTGAAAATGCTGACACCACACACTTTTAATTTCATGACTGGCAGGTAGGTGGCAAAGAGCACATCTTTGCGGTCTGTGATGGGTAGTTCATAAGCACTGAGATTGTAAGGTGCAATACCAGCACAGCAGACTTTTTCTGTGGGTTAAAAAGTCCATATATTGGTTGATTCCAAAGCAGTCAAGCAAGGCCATAAAGTCTTTAGCAGATCGATTGGAGGACTTATCCACACTTTTACATTGGAATGCATTTGTGGTTTTGAAACTTGAAACTAAACATGGAAAAAAAGGCTAGTTTTCATTCCAGTTTACACACCAAGCAAAACTGACTATTTCCATTTCAGTCTCAGATGATTTAATTCCACACAGTCCACCAATGAGTTATGGATATGAGGAGTTACTTTCTGCTTGGGCATTGAAAGAAAGAGTTGGCCTCATCATAGGCCTAAGTCTAAAGTACATGGGGTAAGAGATTACAATATTCAGAAGTTGTCGTGACTTGGGTGATGTAGGCCAACAACTGTAACAGTAAGATAACATTGTCACATTATTTAAGAATCTATGTATTATAAAAAAGGAATGGTGCATAATATGTAAGGCATATGAACAGTGTTGAAATGCCAATTGATTCATTTTAAGGACATAGCTACTGAATTTCATTCCTTTCAAGGACATAGCTACTGAATTTGTTAGATTTAGCCTGATCTCCTTACAACAAAGAATGTCCGCTGTTGCTGATATTTCCAGAGCTGTGTTCCCATCACTCCTGTTATTATGATTGTGGGGGTATTACTTCAGTCCACAGTCCACCAAACCAGCACCAAGCCCGAATGTTTTTTGATGGTCACTATAATGGGGCTGTCACATTGGTAAATTCTCTGAGAACCACACAGCACAGCCGTGGCCCAAAGGTTAGAGAAGCAGGCTTGTGACAGAAAGGTCGACGGCAGGAAAATGTGTCTGAAGTGTCTTGGTAGCAGGTCAACGGCCCACTGTTCCTACTCCTAGTGTGTGGGTCTGCTCACTGATCCTAAGTATAGGAGTATAGGAGAGATTGGATGCACTACTCACTCACTCATCCTCTACTCCTAGTGTGTGGGTCTGCTCACTGATCTATATACACACACACAACACTATGGCATTGACCTAAGTATAGGAGAGATTGGATGCACTACTCACTCACTCACTCACTCATACTCTGTTCCTAGTGCGTGTGCCAAAATGCATTTTCAATAAATGAATGGACATTGAGCAGTGTATAGATTCAAAATGTTTTCTCTACAAACTTCTGTCCCCCCCCCATTAGGGACTCATTACTGTGCCACTATTGCTGTGTAAATTCACTCTTTGAATGCTTTCTGTTCAAAACAGTGGAATGTCTGAAGATAGTTTTAAGCAAAGGTCTGGGGATTGGGATCATTCTGGGATCAGTTCTGGGTAAGGATCATATATCATTATTTTTCTCTACACATTTATCACATTCAGAAACAGCACATCAAGTCATTTGTTAAGCTTTACTCAGATATGTTGTTGGCCTTCCTCAGTCAAACTTCCACAGATCCTAAAGCTGATGGGAGCAAAAAGTGCCGAAGGCCTTAGCTTCAACTCCATCCTCCTTGAATTGTTTGCAATCACAGGAACTATGGCCTACAGCATTGCAAACAACTTCCCCTTCAGGTGCAGTAGTACTGTTTACTAGACTAGAAACAATGGGAGGTTTGAGAGGTTTTGAACAACTTGATTTGTAGTTAGTTAAATACTTCACAAAAAGTAGAATACTTAATTATGTTCTAGATGAGGGAGACATACTTCAGATATAAGGATAGTAAAGTAAACCTTTGCACTTGACAAATATGTCAACATGTTGTAGAGTTTCTGTATTTTGATACAATTTGAATAACACTGCATTTCCATATTCGATAACCCATGACTGGTAAACTTGAAGTTCCATTCCTGTGCCTCATTAAGGCTAGTGTAGGCAATGTTTATTTTTTATTTTTTTAAGTTAGGCAAGAGGTCAAACCAGAATCAATATCGGTATGGTTTTTCAACAACAATAATACATTTGATTTCCATAGCACCTTTCTGGAGCCCAAAGTTCTTTACAGAATCCATGCAGAATAGACAGGCGTGAATGGGGTCTCTCTCTCTCTCTCTCCCTTTTTCACATACAAAGTGTGTGTTAATGTCTTTTGGAGCCGTGTGTGTTCATGTGTTTTGGAGCCGTGTGTGTTTTACCTTTTAAGGCAGAGGATAATTAAACAGGATAATTTCAAGCTCAAAAGTGCAGTGGGGAATGATGACTTTAGAGGGAAGGCCAGCCGTGTCTGCGGGTGCTTTCACTGCACAGTGTGATGTCAGTTATTCAATACCAATTCAATCTGTGTAAATCTGTGGTACTGTGTGTTTTTAAATCTTTTCTACACAGTGCTTGGGGTGAAGCCTTCTTCCTTACGTTACAGACAGTTGCCATTGGATTCCTCATTCAACACTATGGTGGAAAAACTATCAAAGGTAAGTCCTCAAACCTCAAAAGCTTCATCTTATTAAGAACACCATAGATATCGATGAATTTGGAAAGAAATGTTTACACGTGGTGATTGACACATGATTCTCTCTCAGGATTGATCTTTCTTGTGGTGTACTTTGATTGACACATGATTCTCTCTCAGGATTGATCTTTCTTGTGGTGTACTTTGCGTTGGCGGCGGTCCTGATGTCACCCCAGACACCCATGGCTGTGGTCACGACCATGCAGGCTTCCAACATGCCAGCTATCATTTTTGGGAGGGTGAGCTTGACGACTTCAATATATACATTATTTTGCTATTTCATTGGACTATGTACTGATGGTGTCACTGTCATTCAACATTAGGGGTGTAACGATTCTTCGTAGAACAATCCATCACAGTGCTAAAATGTGATGGTACGCATCGTATAAGTTGAACAATTGTGATTGTCAGCTCTAATTACATTTTTATATTATCATCACTAAAAACAAATATTACAAACATAACATTACAATTCATCAGCGGTAGGAAATAAATAGGCCTTAATCAAATGAAAGTAGTCATCTGGATCATTGTTTGTGTTACCAGTGCACAATCCTAATTCTAGTAGTCATCTGGATCATTGTTTATGTTACCAGTGCACAAGTCCTAATTCTAGTAGTCATCTGGATGACAGTGGTACAGGAGGTAGAGAAGTCGTTTAGTAATCAGAAGGTTGCTAGTTCGATTCCCTGTCGAAGCGTCCTTGAGCAAGACATTGAACCCCTAATTGCTCCTGATGTGCAGTGTGCCATCAGTGTAAATGTAAAATGTGTATACATCCTTGGAAGTCGCTTTGGATAAAAGCGTCTGCTAAATGACTAAATAAATAAATTTAAAAAATCTGGATCATTGTTTGTGTTACCAGTGCACAAGTCCTAATTCTAGTAGTCATCTGGATCATTGTTTGTGTTACCCCAGTGCACAATCCTAATTCTCACTCCCGGCATTCCAGTTGAAGATTCACGTTTCAGACAGGAGAGTGTTGGTAGCAGACTACTGCAGTGTCAGCATGAAATGGAAAGAGTGTGGCTAGAGCTGAGATTGAAATTTTAATCAGCAACATTTAATGGCAACATTTTGGCTTACCGGTTACTCAACAGGAGAACAGAGACAAATGAATTGCCAAAATGAACATGATGGGTCTGTGCAAACACCATAGAAACACTGTCAACTAACTTAAGGTAACAGTGTTCCGTACACTCTGAAGGACAGCCTGAAGGTTCACTACGTCTGTACATCCGTGTGATTTATCAATACATTCACCAATAATCTTGTTCAACGGGGAGGTTATTAACTACAAAATAAGCCCTGATTGGTTTGTCTAGCTTTCGAAAACTTCCTCCTAGGTTCAAGCTGTCATCACATTTTGTTGAATGGCGACCATTCACAGCATTGCAATGAAAACAATGGATTTATCGTTGATGCATTAACAGTGTCAGTTCAATTACGTTTCGTAAATATATTGTGAAAGACATGAACCGTAAACATAGTATTGTGAATCGACTCGAACTGTGAGCAGTGTATTGTTACATTTACATTTAGTCATTTAGCAGATGTCCAAAAGCAACGTACAAATGACATGCCTATTCAACATCATTCTCAGTCCAGATATCAAGTTCCACCTGACCTTTGGTGTTTCTTATGAGGGTTTAGACACTGAAATATATATATGAATATATATATATATATATATACAGCGGGTAAAATAAGTATTGAACACGTCACCATTTTTCTCAGTAAATATATTTCCAAAGATGCTATTGACATGAAACATTCAAATGACATGCCTATTCAACATCATTCTCAGTCCAGATATCAAGTTCCACCTGACCTTTGGTGTTTCTTATGAGGGTTTAGACACTGAAATATATATATGAATATATATATATACAGCGGGTAAAATAAGTATTGAACACGTCACCATTTTTCTCAGTAAATATATTTCCAAAGATGCTATTGACATGAAACATCATTTCACTATAAACTAAGTAATGCACTCAACCGCCATGGCCTGTATGCACGCTCACCAGGCAAGACTCCATTGTTGAAGAAAAAGCATGTTGAAGCTTCTTTAAAGTTTGCTGCACAACATTTGGACAAGCCTGTGAGGATACTGGGAGAATATAGTCTGGTCAGATGAGAGCAAAATGTAACTTTTTGGATGCCATAATACACACATGTTTGGATGACAAATGGCACTGCACATCACCCTAAAAACACAAGTTTGGAGGTGGGAAATCATGGTGTGGCGGTTGGTGGTTGAGTGCATTACTTAGTTTATGGTGAAATTATGTTCTTTCCACTTCTGGATTATGGCCCCAACAGTGTTAACTGGAACATTTAGAAGTTTAGAAAATGCGTCCGTAACCAATGCCATCAGTATGTTTTGCAACATTAAGGTTGCAAAGGTCTTGAGAGAGCTTTTTGCTTTTACCCATCATGAGATGTTTCTTGTGTGACATCTTGGTAATGAGACAACTTTTGATATATACTTTTTATATACTGAACCAGCTGATATTAATTTCGAACTGACAAGGGGCCAGATTGCTTTCTAATTACTGATAGATTTCAGCTGTTGTCTTGCACCTCCCTTTCTTCATGTGTTCAATACATTTTCCCTGTGTCATTTCACATTATTACACACAACTTCATTTCTGAAAGTATTTGTTTTGGTTTCTTTGCATATATGGATTACTTGGGTTGTTACCAACATCTGGTGAAAATTTCATGTCAATAGAACCTTTTAAAATATATTTACTGAGAAAAATGGTGACGTGTTCAATACTTATTTTACCCGCTGTGTATATATATATATATATATATATATATATATATATATATATATATGAAGTATATAAGGCCAATGAAGTTGATGGCAAATTAGTAAGTTAACATGAAATCTTTCTGCTACTGCCTTTTAGCTCATCCAGGTGGGAACAAACTACAGCAATGGACACACTGGGCAACTGTCAGCTGTGTCAGTTTTCTTGCTCTTTGCTGGATCCCTGGCTAGGATATTCACCACTATACAGGTACTGAAGACGCGTTTGCCATCCAATCATGACCTGTTCGACATATACTCATGTCTTATGTCAGTCGCATCACACACAACTAAAACTCTTTGTACAACCTCCCCAAAAAGCCCCAAAATGACTAAAGTTGTGCTCTGCAGGAAACTGGGGACTCTCTGATGGCCCTGACCTACGTCATCTCCTCCAGCTGTAACGGCGTCATCGCCGCCCAGGTCCTCTACTACTGGAACAGCAGCCCTGAGGCACTGAAGAAGAAGGCGGAGTAACATCAGTGACTGAGAGATTCACATCTTCCTTTTTAGAACCTTCCTGTCAACTCACTGATCAATGTGATCAGCTCTCCAGGGCCTAAATGTAATGTTAAACCATCAGAAGAGGTACAATTTGTGTTTGGGGATCTTTGCATGCACTTTGAATTGAAAGTGTGGGCGACTAATACTGTAGCACTCACACAGACACACACAAAAGACAAGATATATATATACTGTATATTTAAGCCTGATCAATGAACCAAGACTTGGGCCCCTCTCACCCTGCATTCCATCTGTCTGTGATTCTCAGCTGTAATCATTCTCTCTGTTCTTTCAGAGACAGTTGCAATGACTTAACTCAGGGAGGAGTGTACTTGGATGAACATCATCATTAGCACTAGCTACTCTATCATTCCTGTATTCCATTCTTTCTGTCCATGTGTCAGGCACTTGAAGCACTGGTGCTGAATTCATATTACAAATGTTACCATGGTCCTCTGACCTGTCTGACTCCATGGTGTATGTAGAGTGCAAAAATGTTTCTCAACATAGCTGTCAATGTCATTGTTCTGAGATCATTACAAGAAATTGAAATGCAAGCGCTGTACTGTCAGAATTGTACTGTATGAAATTCTCCCTTCTTTTTTTGTTATGCCCCCGACATGAATTTTGCACAATCTGAATATCTTTGTACTTTGAGTTTGTGGTATCACCCAATAAATTGAACGGGGATCCGTGTCTGATGGTCGGGGGTTTCTGGACTGTTCACCATTGTGGCACTGCTCTAATACATCTGCAGTGTGGTTTTGATGAATGAACTCCTGTGAGAATGAACAAGTAAAACTCGTGTTTTATTAGTATGTCCGAACACAATACACATTTCAGACACAGGATGTTTTCATATTTTGTCAGTCAGTGAGTTTATGTGGTTGCCCTCATTGGGATGCATCAAAGGAAGTGCTAGTCATTGTTCATGTCATTCCTCCCTTTGTCACTAGAGGGAGGCAAAGACATGGCCCGCCATCTGGTGGAACAACCTCTACACAGTTAAGAGTTTTGTTCTGTCAATACATTTTCCTCTGCGACAACTTGACAACTGACACCCACTGACTGGACACACGTCAGTGTAAATCTGCAATGTCATGTACAGTGGCATAGCAAACATTTATTTCTCATCGTTTACCTTTTAATACTTATGATACCCCTAACTGTACAACCCTAGACCGCCATAGTTTAGCCTCTGTGAAGGCACAGGTTGGAATCACTGATGAAAAGAAGTGATGAAGTATGACACGTTTGGCAAAGGGATCAATAAAAATGAAGGAGAAAGGGATGAAAGGCAGCGGCTCATAAAAGGGAGCCTGAGATCAGATCATGGACATAGGTTGTCATATTCATAGTGCCTTGCCACCTGTGCGTTTCTCCTTGGGAGGTCTGTGTCAAGGATGGTTTGGTTCAACACAGCAGTGTGTTTTCCTCAAAGTACAGATTTCTTTATCTCTTCAATGTGTGGGCTAAGCTTCTAATCTTCCTCCACCTGAAAGTGCGTTTCCCACTCTCATATCTCTGCATCACTGGAACGCGCCGTCGCCCCACCTGATGGGGGTGTCTGATGAATGTGTCTTGCTGCTGATAACCGCAGTATTTGATCACGAATGACCTAGTCTTATGTGTGCACGTGGTTCCAAGTTGGCACCCCCCGGCCAGAATCCGTGCTTTTTTTTTGGTTTTGGATTATTTTTACGAAATCATTCAAGAAAAAAATGTCTGATGTGACATCTGATGTGTAAATATTTTCAACTATTTAAAAAAAACCTGGATAGATACCATGACTCAAAGATGCTTTCTGATCAAAATGTTTGTACATGTCATTACCTGACTGCTTTCTCTAACTTCTTCATTAACCTGACCCCCACCCCACCCAACTGGGTTTGTTTCTTTTCTTTCAGTCAAGCACAAGGTGTGTCAGGCTCATTAATTATAGTCTATGGTCTATGTCACACACTCACTCACTGCTAGACAAACAGTCCCTCTTTTAGAAGCATTAACCTCTCTCTAATGTACACATATCCATCATAGCTGATTGTAGCTGGACACAAAGGTGGGCTTTGCCTTAATACTTTAAAGGTACGCCCATGATGTCTTAAGTGGCTATTAATTTATAATATAGGTGTATACTTTTACCAGAAGTTTTCACCACCTACACACAGAGCTTGACCAACAAACATTCCATCAGGAAGATTCTTGTTTTCTTATCACAGGCCAGTAGTAAATTTATGAGGAAAAGTTCGGTCCTTTTACATGGTGATGGAAGTATGTCATCTTACAGACAGTACAGAAGATCAAGCTCCGATAGTCTGTCTGCGTGGCAGAATGCCAGGCGTTTGAAGTCATGGCATTATGTAGCCTATGACAAGCCGAAGCCCAGAAATCTCATCTTATCATGGCTAATGTGTAGTCACCGTTGGAAACTCAACACATCCAAATGCAGGCAAAATGACATTGCCCACCTACTGCAGTTAAAAAAAACTATGAGCATGGAATAGTCAGTGGGGGAGGCTACTCCATCATAATCTGTTGAAAAACACGGCAGCAACTTCCCTCCCACGGAGAAAACACACCACCTGGCTATACTTTCACTGTTGTTCTCACTAGGTACTAGGTTGCTTCTATTAAGTGTGCATTTTTGATTTGTGTCTCATACTGGGGCCTTCCCTACCTGCTTCAAAAAGAGCATTTTTAAATGTTTATAACGTAGCACATTTTCCCTCTCCGTACTGTTTAATTACCCATATAGCAAGCGGTCCACCGGAGAATTTTGGTCGGCACCCCACTGGTAGTGTGCCACTTCTGGTCCGCTCTATGACCACCATCATCTTTATTGTAACTGGTCGTGGATATTAAGAAAATAACATAAAATGTTAGCAATTCCTGAAATTACTAAATCATATCCTTGGCATAGTCCATTTAAAATATCAGCTGCTGAACAGAAGTTGTTCATGGTAGGCTACTAGAAGGTTCTCAAGGTGAAAAATGAATGGGTCAATTAAAGACGTAGGCCTATGTTACGCACTAACATCTATAAAATATTAAGTGTTGGTGAAAATAACTGATGAAGTATAAATTAGGAAAGAAAAAATAAATTTGAAAACGAGTGGCAAAACGGTACACCGTTTGTCTGTAACTTGCCAGCGGAACGTCCTAAAACCGATGAGCAAAAGGCCAGCGGACAGCCAGCTCTGCCAACATGAGCCGACAGTTGTCCACTGGCCTTTTGCTATCAGGGAATCTAACTAGAGTCTTAGCGAGAAATAGCCTATAACAAATCAAATGTATTTTTTGCATTTACCATGTAATGATAGATAACCAGTCAGTTGTGTTTTTGGTGGTGTCCGGACGAAAAAAATCAACATTTTTGTTTTGATTAGTAAGGCTGGTAGGTCTTCGTGTCTATTAGTGCGTTAAATACAATAGAGCATGTTGCCCATATTTGCAGTGCTGGCGTCAGACAAAACATCCTTCCATATCGAGCTAATCTACTCCACCCCAAAAAGGGGTGGCCGACTGTTGCGTGACTGGCTTCCACCGGCTATGTCGTGTGAGGTGGTGAGTAAGTATGCAGCACTTGGTGGCATTTCACCCAACCGTGGCGGACGCCCACTCGCTCAACTGTGTGCAAACAACCTTTCGGGCAGGTCTGTCAACGAATTGTGCAAGTGAGAAATGCAGTTGCTTTACAGGCCGAGGACTATGCCTTTGCTGGCTAGGGAGCAGACACATTTGTTTACCCTGTTCTTCTGGTAGGAACAAACAAATAACTCTGGTCACTGAGCTTTTATAGAAAATGCAATATAATTGGGCATACTTTTTCTCAACGTTAACCTCAGTACTGCGTTTCCTCTGGCATATGACCACCAACTTTGTGTGTGTGCGTCTCTTTGTTCAGGCACCTAGGCCAACACAGCCTAATCAGGTATTGAGCAACTGCTGCTTTTGCTCTGCGTGCAAAAGAGGAGTGGTTCCAGGTATCCACTGGAATGCAGGTAAATAAGAATCAGTTTCCACGGTTACCTTTGATGTTGAATTTCCTTGAACAAAAGTAAAGCAGGTTTTCTGAGGTCCATTCTTTTTTTATTTTTACACAAATAATACAATCTCAAATTTTCGTCGGAGTTTTGTTTTTATTTTAAAACAGTTTATCCATATATCCACGTGAGCAGTTTTGTTTGATTGTGTTGAATATATAGCCTAGATTCCCAGGACAACTTGCATCTTCAACTCACTTGTTTACCCCAGCCCTCAGAAACCATGGTAACCACTTGTTGAAGCCTCACAGCTTGTTGCTAAGAGATTGCATGTATGCCCCCAGAAAATTCATCAATAGCCCCCACCCAGCCTCCCACCATGTTGGCCTCACTATCCATCCACTTCCACAACGGTTTGGGCAAAAAGCTAAAAAAGTAGACTAGTCATGTACAAGGCCTCGGGACACTAGTCATAACAACAAAATTATTGGATTGTTGTGGCTTAGAACAAGTAAGCCTAGTTGAGTGAGTGGGTCTATAAGTGGGCTATTGGACCAATGAAACACACTGGCAATTAAGTTACTGCTGCACTGTTGGCGGAAATAACTAATGTTTTATTATCTTGGTGCTTCAAATCAACTACACACCCAGTCATCAACAGTCATCTCTACCCTGTCCCGTCCCGTTTCATCCCCTCCCCTTGGCCTCCGATTAGCCGGAGCGAACTTAGGCATTTCCATGAGAATGACGACGGGTGGTGAAAGGGTTAAGCCCGGGATAGAGAGAGAGAGTCGAGGCACCCGAATGCAACGCTAATTTTCTGCGCGACGGGGGAGCGAGAGAAAGGGAACAAAGCACTCCGGGGAGGCGCAGAGCACTCAGCGGCTTTACCATGTGCACCTGCGAGCTCAAAAGCAACGGACAATGTGTCTCCGAAACAGCCAATTACGGCCGGGCCAGCCACCCGCTTTCTATAAGGAGAGGTGGGGTTGAATTTAAAAGAGTAGTGGAGAGGAAAGTTAATGATTAGGCCTACCCAAAATCATTCTGCAATCCGTTGCTTTTCTCAGTGTTTTCCCTCATAGGCCAATTCCAAGATCCCTACCGGAGTCATACCACGCTTAGCGATCTTAAATGGCCATAAAGTAGACTAGGCCTAGACGACCAGAATTATGCAGTCTTCGCTTTAAATATAAGATCCAGGTCTAAAAGTGTTATGGGAATAACTTGTAGTGTACTCAAAGGATGAACAGCAGTAGCAATAAAGTGCTGAAGACTTTCTGTGCATTTTAAGCTTCTCACGTAAAAAGCACGTGTTTCATGTTTTAAAACCCATCCCAAAGAAAGTTATTGCCCAAATGGTTCAATACCTAAATAGATTACTTCACAGTCACATACTTAGTTTTTGATTTTCAATTTTATTAACATTTTTTGTGGCGTCACCATCTATTCAGACTAAACATTCTCTTCAAAATAATAAAAAATAAAAATACAGGCATCATTAAAACTGAGGGCTTTCAAACTGTACAAAAGGTGGGAGACCAAAGTCTCAATGAATTTACATGGAAGATTATTGAAAATATTTCAAGACAAGGAAAAAGTTATACCATAAAAAGTTGCACAGTGCACACTTAGGCTGTAAATGTAAACATTCACCTTTTCTGGATCAGGTCAACAAAGTACAAAATTAAGAGAAACTCATTAGGAAATACATTTAAAACTGCAAGTGAGTTTTGAGTTACAGTCTATTGCAAAACTATGAGCCCATTTTTATACCTGAAAAACGTATGAACGTATCAAAGCATTTTATTTCCATGACTGTTCCCGTACATACACACACGAACAGCTGATCCCCTCAGCCAAGCCACACTCACTAAAACAAAATAGTCTACAATTCTGAGGCTAAACGGCTTACTGTTCATGGAGTGAGAGAACCTCATCACTAGTTTACAGTTAAATTTGAGCAGGGTGAATTTTAAACCTTTTAGAGAATCAACACTGTCTGCACTCACATTTAAAACTTTCATGTGAAAGAGGGCAAGGGAAGGTTAAATTCACAACTCACTTTACAAATGATATAAAAGATGTGCAAAAGAATGCAACTCAGCAAAAATCTAAGCACTCTTTGTTTACAAATGTGTCCAGTAGTTGGGAGAAAAGAGAACATTCACAGGGCAACACCATGGCAAGTCTATTTGGAGTGATCACAGTGTGCCCACCCCACCCCTCACCCCTCACCCCCAAAGAAACCCAGAGGGTTCCATTGTAGTGCTATAAAGATCTGAGCAGGCACAGTTTAAAAACAAAAACAAGATAACAATTCTGGTAATATGTTAAAATTAAGATTTAATAATTTCACCCAATTTCATCAGTTCAGTCTACTGAACACAAAGAAAGGCTTTAGGTGACCGATCACACTGTAAAGGGTCCTTGCATTCTAAACATATGCCTTAAAAGTTACACACCAAATTACAGACTCTTTGAATGACAGACTGCTCCACAGAGCAGACCAAACTTCCATCACAGTGTCCACATGGTCAAGTTAGTCTGTTACTGGGCAGCAGATCTGTGGTTAGTCAAGGTCTTAAATGTCCGCATTTGTGCGATCATGTTTGGCTTGGTCATGTTTACCCAAATCCACACGAATGACCATATGCTTATTCTAGAGAGGACCATAGTACAAGGGCACTTTGTCAAGTTTCAAGATCTTATAAAACTAAGTAAAAAAAAGGCTTTTCTGTACATTTAGAAGCACACGCGCACGCACACACATTTATAAAATCACATTTAAAAAAAAAAAAAAAAAACATTATGTACACCAGACCTTCATACATGGCATGACTTCAAGAGAGAATCACCAAGCAGCATTCTTAAAAAGTGGGATATAGAGAGAGGGCCAGTCTAGAACACATGGCTGACCACCAAGAGCAGCGTGAAGAACGAACCACAGACTTGAGAAGAGGTAGCTCTTTAGCCCATCTCGGTCATTGTTCACTGGCGTTGTTAATAAGGAGGCGATGGTCTTTGTGATTGGGAGACGGAGTGCAGACCTGGCCCCTGTACGGAGTCCTGTGGACAGGTCTCCATTGCAGTGTCCATTAGATATGAGTGAGAGGTACAGTTCCCCCAAGATAGTGCTGCTGTACACTGGAGTAGCCCCTCTGGGAGTTAGGGTCACTGGCGTCACCGCCAGGGATGTACATGCTGATCATGTCCCTCAGTTCACCCTGGAGAGGCCCTCGGTGGTGACTTGGGGGCCCAGTTGGGGAGTGAGAAACAGGCTCTGGTTTCACCATGGACATCACCGGACTTCCTTGCTGGGGGCTGTTACCGTAGGGCATGGAGCTGTCACAAGAGATCATAAAAGTTGTCATTAATTAAAGATATTAAACATTCGTATATGCCACTTTTTTTTTTTTTTTTTGTTTAAATGGAGGGCTGTAAATCAAGAGTCTGCCCTTTTTTTTTTAGCTCTTCTCAATGTGGTTTCTAAAAGCCATGTTTTTAGAATCATTACACCACCACAGCAAGGAGCTACATTTACTTGGTCAGTAAGGAGAGCATAAGAACAATATTTGTAAAAATGTTCCTACATAAAGGATTCATTTCTTTACTGAACACACTGCACAAACTCTACCAGTTCTCCAAGAAACACATTGCTAACACAATGGTACAATGCCTAAAAATGTAAGCCTTGCGTAGTCATTAACCTAGGCTGTTCTCAACGCTAGGTTAATGACAGTTACATACTATAACTGAAACATCAGCCTAATCATTTTTTAAACTTAAAACTTTCTCTCGCCACTCTAAAGTTAACTCCAGTCAAAATGAGACCACACACCTGTAAGAGTTGACGCCATTCATGTAGGTCTGCGCAGCGGTCATCGAGGACGGGTACTGCAGGGCTGATAAGTCGTAACGATGAAGCTGCTGCGGGTAACCAAGTGCCTCTCCCTGCATGCCAGCATATCCCCCCGTGGGTCCCCAGCAATAATTTTCCATTCTCGGGCTTCCACCTGATCCCTGGGCCGCTGCAGCTGCCAGCAGGTTGCCGGCTGATAATGGATATTTGCCAACCTGGTTGTCCTTTTTAAGCATAGGCTTGGTCTTACGACGTGGTTTATACTTGTAGTCAGGATAGTCCTTCATATGGACTGCACGTAGACGTTTGGCTTCATCAATGAATGGCCTCTTTTCGGCGTCCGTAAGCAACTTCCATTCAGCTCCCAAGCGTTTACTGATTTCTGAATTGTGCATTTTGGGGTTTTCCTGTGCCATCTTTCGCCGCTGACCCCGCGACCACACCATAAAAGCGTTCATGGGTCTTTTGACTTTATCCATTGGGTCTACACCGGGTGGACAGGGGGTTTTAGACCCCGTGTGAGCGTTGGCACTAATAGGGGACATACCCTGGCCGTTTTGGTGCATCTGCAGTTGTCCAGAAGTTTTCAACTCATGTTCCATCAAACTATACATTTTGAAAAGTTCTGTGTTCCAGATCAAAGAAAACTTGTAAATGTTCTTGAACACTAATTACACGGTGATCAGGTCAAACAAACCGGCGCAGGTGAAGCCTCTGTCCCTGCTGCCGGGTTTGCCTGCTCAGAGTAAATTAAATGATTTACCGCCTGGAATACCAACACTGAACTATTTACGCAGACTAAGTCGATGTAATGAAAGTCACGCGAGTGTAAAATTTTTCATTACCTTTTGTCAGCGACGCCAAGGTTTCAATGAGAAGTAAGCAAACAGTTTACTCAGTAAAAGTAAACAAATAGTCTTTGAGACAGTGTGATTCTTCTTAGAGAATTCAGGCACTTGTTGAACATCGATTCACTCGACCAAAGAACTGAGGTAGCCTAATACAAAAAGTTCCCCCTTTCACTCGTGTGGTCCTTAGTAATAATTGTATTCCACGCCGGACCAATCGTCCACTCCGTCATTTACATAACTATACAGGGGTGTGGCGTATGCTTGCACTGTTTGGCGTGGTAATAAATGTAACCTTTTAATCAGGAGGGGTAGTCTATAAAAAGAGTTTGTGTTTTCAAAACATTAAGTAGCCTAATTCTTAGCCTAATAAGAACATATTATACTTGTTACAAGAAAATTAGTTATTTGTTATAGTTGAACTTTTTGTAAACGAGATTAAATTAAAACAATTCAATTAAATGGGTATCAATGTATTGCCACGTGCAAAGATCTTTCAAAAGGCACAATGTCAAATAAATAAAGATTAGTCTTTAACATCGATACACACACTACGAAATGCCTACACAGATATCCTGGTAGGATTGCTAATATAAAATGAGGTTGTGTAGCGCATTTGTTTTGAACATGATATTTAGTGTGAGGTATGAACTACTTGTAACATCTTTGTGAAACCCAATAATGAGTCAGTCCTTGGGGACAATATTAACTGTTCCGACACCAAAATAAGTTTTAAAAATCCAGGACTTGGCAATTGGTTATCCTTCATCCATATGGTTCATCCATAAGTGCCATCTTAAAGAATGACACAAAGGGAGAGTGAGACAGACATTCTTTTTCTGAGCAATGAGATAAGACAATGTTCTTTCCAGTTCCAATTATTCCTTTTTCCCTCTCTGGCTAGCAGTGCAGGCTTAGTCAAGGTGGCTCTCAAAATGGGTGACATTCATCCTTCAATTACTCCACCATTTAACCACCCTCACATTTCTAGCCACAGTCAAAGTGTTATTAGAAACCAGTCTAATGGCCTTCAAAATCATGTTCATTTCAACTTGTGATCAGTCACTTAACGGGTTACAGGCCAACAAGTGTGATGGGACATGCTGTGTGGGCTTATAGGCTACCCAAAGACTCTATTTCTCCTTTTCTTTCTCACAAACTACACACAGTGGATTCCTGCCGCCAGTGTTGACTTGATGTGCCAGCCAGGCATAGTGACAAAGCCTACATCTGTACGTTCCATCCGCAAGTATAGTGGTATGACAAAATGTTTTGTAAAACTAGATACATGTATTGTGTTTGTGTGTGTGTGTGTGTGTGTGTGTGTGTGTGTGTGTGTGTGTGTGTGTGTGCGTGTGGTGTGTGTGTGTGTGTGTGTGTGTGTGTGTGTGTGTGTGTGTGTGTGTGTGTGCGCGTGTGCGTGTGCGTGTGAGTAAGTGTATATGGAGACTTTGTGTGGGGTGCAGGTGTTCAGGCTAAAGGAGCGTTTTAGTTCATGACTGACAGTTAGGCTGTGACACCAATCAAACTGAGAATTGTGGAGCTCCACTCTCCCATTTCCGTTTCCAAGACAACCCATTTTGGAATCTTTTCCAACCCCCTGTCTCGACCCCCACCCCTTTCCTCAGGGCAGTCTTCCTCTTTCTCTCCCCCTCTTTCCTCATCTGTGTCTCTCTTTGTCTGCGTCGGCTTTGCAAAACCTTTTATTTTCAACATGAGAGCTAAGAAACTTCAAACTGTGTTAAATACTCACAGGAAGACATGCAGTTCAATTTTTCACTCAACCTCTCAACCAACTGCTTGCACGCAACCTGTAAACACTCACAAACAGACACACACACACACACACACACTTATGCACTGCAAACTTTAATGACACCCACCCATTTCCATGACTGGTCTTTGTCAGTGTAAATCCTGTTTTTGAAGTGCTTCAAAATCAACGTCCAAAGCGAGTTTCAACAAGGTTTCCATTCCGCTATGCACAAAAGAAATATACTTACAGCTCTGCTTTTACCCTCCCAAACAAACTCCTCTATTCACTTTTTAATCCCTCTACAAGATTCACAGCGGTAGTGAACTTTTAAAGTTCCCCACAAGCACTTTTGTACTCTACATGTATGGTTATGTTTATGTATTTAGAAGACACTTTTACCCAAAGTAGCTTGCAAAACATATTTTAAAACTTAGAACCAACAAGCATAAAACAAAAACAGAATTAATGCATAAGGTGCACTACAACATTAATGAGAGCAGACTAAACAAGTATATACTAGATTCACATTTTATATTTAGTACGTAGTCCATCTATGTATGTACAACACATAGAGAGCACCATCTCCACCAGACAATGTCATTGTCTGAGTTACCCCGTGTGAAAGGAGAGGATGCCCTGTTAACCACCAACAAAAGGCTAATCATTAAGATACTGCTTGTGTGTCATCCAATTAGCATGTATCATACATTCACAATACATTCAAAATTACAACAATTCTAATCCACCAAAATGATCTATTTATTTAACTTGAAGACACCACCACGTATGTCCATATCCTAACACATGATTGACTCATCAAAATGATTTGAAGTTCAAATTAAAAGTGAACGTCAAAAGACCACAAACGTCATGGCACTGTTACACACAGCCATCATCATGATGTGATTCATACAAATAGCAGATCCTCGGTGTGAAGCTGTAATCCACCATGACTCTTTGGATAAAAACACAGATAGCAGTACACTGTAGAAACAAGTCGACTTGAAACAGTAGATCAACTGGTCTCTTTAGCACCCATACAGATCATGACAGAAAACTTGAGGATGCAATTCCCCTATTTGCTCCAGTGGTTTGTAGCTCCTTGGGACGAATATCCCAACATTTTACCCGCAGACCCGCTAACAAACATTCATTCACACCATCCTGTTTTTTTTTTTAAAGAAATCTTGCGCACTGCAAGATGTGTGTTTTGCCATGCACCGATTAAAGTAATGCATGAGGCAGACATTCCAGCATAGACCACAAGGTTTCAACCATTCTCACTAGTTTCATTAGTTTTACAGCCCGAGTCTTTGTGCATTCACACTCCCAGCTCTGGAGCCAGTGCCCTACGGCTAAATGTTAGCACATCAACAGGCCCTAATGGCCAATACCAGCACTGATGTCTGTCGTCACCAGCCATGGCAATAGTGGAGACAAGTGTCGACAGTATTTTGTACCCCTAACCTGTGATCAGATGTTAGCATTTGTGGCAAATTAGGAGTACTGTTTTCAATGACAGTACGTCATCTCAACAGGAGGTTAATGCATAGAGGATGGTTGGTGTTGAACAGTGTAGAATACTAAACACTATCTTTCCCAGTTATGTAATTGAATAGCCGTGTTTGGCTAAACAATTACATTTGATGGTTACAATTTAATGAACACAGTGTGAATACTTGACTTGAGAGCTGGCAAAAACAATATATACACTGGACCTTGACACAAACACAAGTATATGTACACAAGTTCACATTCTCATGAGGCATTCACTGAATCCTCTTAGCTTTCCAAACTTTTGAGGCACTCCAGCCCCAGAACTGCCTTCACCTACAGAGTGGAAATAACTGGGAATTGCGATAGAAATCAGGGGGATACAAGTCTATTTACAGAGAGAAGAAATGTGAAAGAGTTGAAATGAAATGGGATGATATTAGGAGACAGGGAGACTGATAGATTGGAGTAGGTAGGTAGAAGAAAAGCGGGAAGGATGGGGAAAATGTTGGGAGAGAAATGAAAGGAGATAAAGGAAAAGGAAGAGAGGCTGTTTGGAGAAAGTGAGAGGGAGCGAGGGATGGAAAGAGGGAGGGAGCTGGGGTAGTTCTTCAGTGGTCTGACAGCCCCATTGAAAGCTCCTCTATTCTCCCTGTTCTCATGTAAATGCTGCCTTCAGTCTCCCTGCCATCCGTCACCGGCCAGAAAGACCTTGGCAGGCCCTTTACGAGCCTCCCACTCGCATAATCCCCCAGCCCACAATCGTGCAGCCAGCAGGGGGGAGAGGGAGGTGATGGCGGGGGTTACGCACCAAGAGAAAGTGGTGGATGGGCCACCTACACTGAACAAGAATAATCAAAATATGTCTGATAAGGTATACAGTCAGAGGGGGAAGTGGTTCGGGAGTTGTTTTGATTCCATGGGAGGGCTGGGGGAGGGGGGAGTGATAGAGGATGGAGGAGAGGAGACGACTAGAAGAATGTCACATGCCAAAGACAATGACAAGTACGATCCGTAGTGCATCACAAATAGCAGTGACTACTGATACAGATACAATCAAATGTATTTTATTATTATACTCTGAAAACATTGCGATGACAGAAGTACAATTTCATGAAAATATATCAGATGAACTTAAAGAAAGTTTACCAATGGTTTCCTGCGATTTTTAGAACAGAACGTTTAAATTAAAAGTCAAATTCAATCCACAAATGTCTGTTCAACTCCTTATCACCAAAACACATACTTTTGGAAACTCATAGCAACACTGAATTTGCCTAAATACCATGCGTATCAATGTATACAGATACAAGGTGAGAAACAAATATGGAAAAGTAAAAAAGCTCTGAAATTATTTCATGACACCAAAAAAGCAAAAGCTATAAGACTTTAATGATGCTTAAGGTTCCAGAAGACAGTTGGGAGCCTCATGTACAAACAGCCCATAATATAGCAGCAAGCCTTCATGGAAGAAAGAGCACAATTTCAGACGTGGGAGTCAGAGCACTTGATCAGAGCTACTAAAAAAGCATTGCATTACTGTCAAAAGTGCAAATGCAGACTATCAGAACACTTAACAAAATAAGGCTTTTTTCTTGGGGACCTCGTCACAATCCTCTCTTGACCAAAAAGCACATAAAAGTAGACCTGAGTACACCAGACTGAATTAGTATAAACCTGTGGAGTTCTAGGAAACTGAAGCAGAGTAATGAGGAAGAGAAGTCAAAGTTTGACCTGTATCACAATGGCATGTCTGGCTTAATAAAGGTTATAGCAGTTCTGTCAAGTTGTACTCACAACAACAGCATGTCTTGAAGGTTTAAATGGATAATTTTGATGGTATCTATAAATGTTCTAATAGATTGCCTGCTGTGTCTGTTTCAGTGGGGTCTGTTAAATGGATGACCAACAAAAACAGAAGGACTGAGATAGACTAAAAATGTAGGGATGGAATCGAGTCTTGAGCTAAAAGAAAGATACTGAAATTTTAGCTTCCAAAAGTGTGAGTATACAACATGCTAGCATTAGGCAGCATGGGCTGATTGTTTTTGACAGAATATTATTCCGTTGGTAAACTGGTGCATAAATATATTCAGGAACTTAACTAGTATGCTTGAATGTCCTGTCCTCTAGTGGGCGTAAGTTTTCATGGCCGCAAGTCTCTTGACATTGTGTGATGCAGTTGGTGCAAGTGCTAAAAACAGTACGGCAAAATCCCCAACACATAACGTGCAGTGATTATTGTTCATTCTTGAAGGTGACCTGATTTGGAACAACTTCTGTGGGCTCCCACCTTAACTGATGAGTATTTCCTCTATGTAATGGCACTGCTGGACAACTCCACCAACGTCAGTGGTTATTTGTATCCAGCCACACCTTCCGTAGTGAAACCGGTTTTATAAACGAAAACCTCACCTGAGCCTCCAACGCGCTTGCTCACTAGTGATCGAGAAACTCCCTCACCATGTAAAAACAAACTTATCACACAGGTGGGTTGGGCTGAGGGGCAGTTGTATGAAAGCAATTAGAAACAAGGAAGTTTCAGCTTCTGTCGCCACCTTGTGGCTAAATTGAGTAATGACCAAAATCTAGCAATTGAAAACAGCAAAAGCTAAGATTTACGTGGTTAAAAAGAATACCTTTTATTGAAGACCATTAAAATAAATACTATACAGAACCCAATGTAGAAAAACTTTTAACACATGGCTTCTGTCTCAAAAAGGTTAACAAGTCATCACATTTTAATAAATTCATTTAAAAAATAGTGACCATGTAAACCCCATATCCTTTAGTGCCCCCAGAGACCCACCGTTAAGAGACAAGAATTTTCAAACCATGAAAGAAAAATGTAATGTTATAATCTCTAATATACTGTCATTTTAATTTTGGTCCTTACATCAAAAACCCCTCCAACATATTTTGGTGAGGTAGGTTACAGAAGTGACACTCCCTAGTACATAAGCAACTCAATACAGACCAGTCATGCGCTCAGAATCTGTAGGCCATGACAAAATCAATCCCACTGGCTTCACTGTAATGCCATCAGCAACCTGCAACTATGGGTACGGGTGGTAGGGGCTATACAACACAAAGTAAACAATATATGGACAGTAGAAAATTTGCCCACAAGATTTCTCATGATTACTTGTTCAATACATTTATTGAAAGTGCTCACCCCATCCTCCATCAAGAGAGGCAAATATGACATACTTAACTTTAATCTGCTATGTGGAATACCGGACTGTTACTTTGGTCAAGGATATCTCAGCATCTTGACACAAAATAAGCAGTCCGTTTAACTACTCTGACTGAGAAACAATCACCTCAAACACTCATCTTTTAACTACCTTCGGGAATTTATTCCTCAATAGTTAGTACAGCATCACCCACCTCAAAATCTACATGTAATGAGTGCACAGAGGACCACCCTTCCAAATATCATTAAAATACAAACACCTTTAAAATATGAATGTTACAAGTAGTCAGATCCACATGGAATTAAAAGACAGCACGTCAGCATTTGAACACCATCATGTTGGAGGACAGGTGGGGATATGTTTGAGTGGCAAGTGAGTCATTTCAGTCCGAGATCATTTAAATCTTCTGAAATACTGTGGAGATGAGAGAGTATGCTACAAGTTGAACCCGCCCCCATAGAAAATGGGAGATGTGTCCAGCCATTCATGAGCAAAAACAAAAAATATATATGAGGGGGGTGGGGGGGGATGGTGGGCAAAACTTCAAACATGGGGATCATCTGGGGGGAAAACAGTAAAGGAAAGCGAGGGGGTTTGGGGCTGGGTCTAGATCAAGTCGGCCACATTCATGGGCATCTCCTCCACAGTGGTGTTGTAGAAGGTCTCAATGTCTCGCAAAGCACGCTTGTCATCCTCAGTCACCATGTTGATGGCTACACCCTTCCTGCCGAAACGACCACCTCGGCCAATCCTAAAATGGACAAGAGGAAATTAATGCGTTAAGTAAATAGGACCAAAAACAAACAAATAAATAATAAAAAAAATCACAGCCCACTAACAATCTTTAAAGGGATAAGCCGGTTGGACGCACCTGTGGATGTAGTTCTCCCTGTTGGTGGGAAGGTCATAATTGATGACCAGAGAGACCTGCTGCACATCGATACCTCTGGCCTATGATGGGTAGAACAGAACAATGCTTCATTAGCTTTACACCAACCTAGGCCACAATGGAACCTGCACCTACTGAAATGAATCTACACAATCAGGGTTAGATTCTATTTATGCCTGTTGATAATGTCAGCTGCTATTAAGTTGTGATTGGGGACGTTACAGCCCAGTCACTGTGGAGAGCAGATGGGATTCTCTGCCAAAGAACATCGTTCCCATGACAGCACTTCACACGCTGGAGGGAGAGGGATCTTGGCCACACTTGGTATTTAAAACACCACTTTCAACTAGGCATGGCAAATGTATTTAGCATGAAAGTGTGAGTTAGTATGCAGGTGGTGTCACTTACCAGCAGGTCAGTAGTGATGAGAACTCGACTGGAACCAGAACGGAACTCCTTCATGATTATATCCCTCTCCTTTTGCTCCATGTCACCATGCTGAAAATGACAAACGTCAACAATTAAACCCAATGAAGACAACCAAAACTGGTTAAATTAGTGCAAGATAGATCTTGTGCCCATAGCATGAACCAGACTACTGCTCACTACA
Organism: Clupea harengus; assembly: GCF_900700415.2. Lineage (NCBI taxonomy): Eukaryota > Metazoa > Chordata > Actinopteri > Clupeiformes > Clupeidae > Clupea > Clupea harengus. Next base: position 1,618,533 of record NC_045169.1, read on the forward strand.
CAGAGGTGCCTGGGATGAACATGGCTCACTTCCTCTGCCCCTAACTGATATAGGACTCAGTCACTAACAGACATGGCCTTGCCCAGTAGATAGGGGTTGGTGACTCTTCAATGCACAATACATCATTCTAGTCGACATGCACTTCCAAAATAGCTTTATTCAACTCACCAAAGCAGAGACGGTGAAGTCCCTTCCATGCATCTTCTCAGTAAGCCAGTCCACCTTTCGGCGTGTGTTCACAAAGATGACGGCCTGAGTAATAGTCAGGGTCTCGTACAGATCGCAGAGGGTGTCAAGCTTCCATTCCTGAAGACAAAGATACATACTGATCAACACAAAAAAAGGATGGCTGATACATTTAAAAATGCCACTTTTAACAAGCTATTACCATTTTACCAAATGAGCAGGTTATGTCTAAACATGTTCCTATTGGCTGTAGCCAGGAGGGGGTGCTGTTTTCAGTTTTAGACAAATCTGATCATGCGCTTAAGAGTACTGCAGCGCCATGCAGACCAGTAAGCAAAACGCTGACTGGAGACAGAACGCTGCAGAGAACACTTAATTCAGTTGACACGCATGTTATCATCATTAAACAGACCGCACCTGGCTACTAGCCATATTCTAGTGTAAATACACCAAATAAGACCGAAAATAACCACATATTAGCCATCTGTTCACCACCAATGGAACTCACCTCCTTCTCCACATTGATGTAGAACTGCCTGATACCCTCCAAAGTCAGCTCTTCTTTCTTGACTAGAATACGGACTGGCTCACGCATGAACTTGCTGGTGACCTCCAGCACCTCCTGGGGCATGGTGGCAGACAGCAGGATCACCTGGAAGAGGGAGGGAGAGGCATGGGTTTGATTACAGCCTGAACACTGAAAGTCAAGTGTTCCTCAATTATCTAAACAGGGCTCATCAAAATCATTAACAAATGTCCAGGATCTTAACCGATGCCAGTGAAGGAGTTACAATATACTAACCGTGACTAACAATAATACACTTAATGAGGCTATGTTTTCTGCACTTAAAATCATACATCTGTGTCCATAGCATGAACCAGTCTTCAACTCACTATATAGAGAGGACTGGGATGAACATGGGCATCGTTCACTATTCCCCCAACAGATATAGGACATGTGACACAAACAGACACTGCCTTGCCCAGATGGAGGGGGAGGGCTTTTCAAATAAACTACTGACTTTACGTACTCAGTTACACAAAGTGTGTATGGGTAAGATGGACAACTCAGAATAAAATCAAAGAAAATGTTTAGGATCTCAAACGATGCCAGTGAAGGAGTTACAATATACTAACCATGACTAACAGTAACACACTTAAGGAGGCTGGTGTTCTCACACCTTAAGAGGACTTTAACATGTATGTGTTACCAACTCTTGTGACTGAACCATGTGGAGTAAGCATGTTACGAGTTCAGCAGCTTACCTGGGTGTCAGAGGGCAGCTTCTGGAAGATCTCATAGATCTGGTCCTTGAACCCTCGACTCAACATCTCATCGGCTTCATCCAGAGCAAACTGCTTGATGTACTTGGCCGCTGGAAATAGACGAGCAAAATTATGAATGAAGGCATCGAACCATAGTTCTGATGTCAGTCATTACACATCCAAAATAGTTGGAAGTCATTAAAGGGCACAAAGCTATGTTAAAGCAGCACCCAGAGAGAGGACAACACACACAATCTAAATTGACAGGTTATGGCTAAACATGTTCTTATTGGCTGTAGCCAGGAGGGGGTGCCGTTTTCAGCCTTATACATCTCTGATCATGCGCTTAGAGTACTGCAGCGCCATGTGCACCAGTAAGCAAAACGCCGACTGGAGACAGAACGCTGCAGAGAACACTAAGTTCAGTTGACACGCATGTTATCATCATTAAACAGACCGCACCTGGCTACTAGCCATATTCTAGTGTATATACACACCAAATAAGACCGAAAAAGAACCGCATTAAAAAAAACAATGACACCGCACAGATATAAAGACGAGATAAAGGCCACCACATTTTGAGGACAGTAGAGGCTACTTACAGAGGTATCTGCGGTTGAGCATGTCGAATACACGACCAGGAGTTCCTACAACAATGTGAGGAACGTCTGCCTGAAGCTTCTGAACATCATTGCGCACGTTAGTGCCTCCAATACAGGCATGGCAGGAGGCCCCCATGTAGTCTCCAAGAGCCAGGATCACCTTTTGAATCTGGAACACACACAAAGAGTGTTAAGGAAATTCAATAGTTTATACATCAAGTATTCCAGATTGAATCTTTCAAAACATTAAACTAGAGCTTTTGAGTATGTCCATGGCCAGAATTAAATTGATGGGCCAACTCAGAAAGCCCATTCAAATTGCAGGTCTATATTGTTTCCATAGCATGAACCAATCATAAGCTCACTGCACAGAGATGACTGGGATGAACAAGGATTTCACTCTCCCCCTAACAGATATAGGAATCAGTGCCACTCAAGACACCGCCCTGCCCAGTTGATAGGGGTATGGAACTACACACGTTGAGGTGCACTTCAACCACCAACAAACTCCATCGGTCTGAACATGCAAAGGCAACATGGTGTACACACAATCAATCAAGCTTTGCACCATATCGCTTTTACCATCCAGTCCTCGTGGAAGAGGCCAGAAGAGCACCCCAGACTCTCGAACTCAAGGGCAAAGCAGTCCCCACCTGCTGTGCCAGCTCACGGGTGGGAGCCAGCACCATGGCCTGGGTAGCCTTCAGCTCGATGTCGATCTGCTGCAGGATGGAAATGGCAAAGGTGGCCGTCTTGCCTGTGCCTGACTGGGCTTGTGCAATGACATCATATCCTGCAATGACAGAAATATTGAAAATTGAAACAACCATTTCTAGGTTTGGTCTGCACTGTTAAAGTTATCATACATCTGTGTCCATAGCATGAACCAGTCTTCAACTCACTATATAGAGAGGACTGGGATGAACATGGGCATCGTTCACTATTCCCCCAACAGATATAGGACATGTGACACAAACAGACACTGCCTTGCCCAGATGGAGGGGGAGGGCTTTTCAAATAAACTACTGACTTTACATACTCAGTTACACAAAGTTTGTATGGGTAAGATGGACAACTCAGAATAAAATCAAAGAAACTCACCCTTGATGCAAGGGAGGATGGCCCTCTGCTGAATGGCAGAGGGTTTCTCAAAACCATAGGCATAGATTCCCCTGAGAAGAGTCTCGTGCAAGTTCATGTCATCAAAGCTGTCCACCACTTCCTTCCAGTTGCTCTGTAAAAGGAACAAGACAGTTCAGTTACACTCACCTTCACTTGAGCAAGTCCCAATATCTTTAAATGAAGACCAATATAGGAATAGAGTACATGTTGCAACCATCATAAGTAACCATTTACAATCTTAAAATTACCTCAATGACACCATCTGGCTCCATGCCTTCAGGTCCATTGTCTCTAGATCTGAAACGAAAGAAATTAACACATTATACATGGTACTAAGGCCTTTCTTTGCACTGCCATTTATATTACCAATGAGGTCCCTAGTGGTTACAATATAAAATGCTAATCAAACAGATATATCAATACTTAACGACGATTTACATAGGAAACTAGCGACAATGTGAATAAACCGAGGGATGCAAGATGGAGGGCCACATTTTGACTACGACACGTCGAATAGGGGCGGGCATTTTTCTGCTAAAAAGAGCGAGCGCCCGCAAGGCGGGCCGCCATTTTTGATTCCGACAGTCATGGCAGCTAAAGCATTCTATCGTTAGATAATCAACTGGATAGCATTGTCGTTAGCCATTTATTTATGAGCAAGTCGTAAATATGAATACCAGTGACCTATAAAATGCATATTAACAAATGTCTCAAATGGAACAAGTTCTAGTAAGCCGGTGTGGTCGCACAACGCAACACCAGGCCTAACCTCAGCCAGAAAAAACGTTAAATTTAGGGGACGTTTAGAATTCCAGTAAATACACAGCCGTGTGAATTTAGATAGCCAACATGTCAGTGATATAAACGTCTTCACACATCCCCCGACTACTTAAACTAAAATGTATACTCTAAGCTGCTAGATTGCGATTGCTAGCTACCCCAATAACCACTGGGCAAATGAGGGCCCATTGTCTCGCCGGGTCTGGCAACCATGTGCTCCCCGTTCTGCTAGCTAGCTAATGTTAGCTAGGCTTGCTAATAAGATTCGCAGATCGACATCTAACGTTACCTTAACGACTTTTGATAACATTCCACAACGAGACAGAAGGTTTGACAAAGCAGCAATTTCATAGAACAACAAATTTTAAATATACACGAATCGTTTGCCAACGCACAGAGGGGCAAAACTGTCATATGACGGCAGCCATGCTAACTAGTTAGCATGGCACGAAGAGCTCACGAGGTTGGGCAAACCACCGTGCGTCACACGTCTCTTTCTACCCTATCCATTTGCAAATAAACCATCCTCTCCTCGATATTACACATAATACATAATTGCTGTGTAAAGCAAGCATTTCGTAGAATGGATGGCATAATCTGTTCAACGAAGTAACAATTCCCAGCAAGTTAACAAACCAATCGAGGCGAGGCCTAACGTTGCACTGAAATAAGACTACCGTTAGCTAACGTTGCTGGCTAGGCAACTTAACATATCGGAAGAAAAAATAAAAATACTATTTTAAAGCCAATTCTACTGCAACAAAATGCACCATCTTTACGGAGATGTCGAATAATTACGATAACGACCATAACAGAAACTGAGGCGAGAAACGCAAAAAGCCGGTAGAAGCAGCACTCACCTATCTTCTGCCGACATTATCACAAAGAATGGTAGTGCAGCGGAAACGTGCTATATAGTTAAACGTAAGGCACGCAGCAGATCTCTGATTGCAGCACTATCCAATCAATCAGTTTCGTCATATAGCCATCGTGAGCTCTCATAGGTCCAATTGTACGTCATCTAAAAACTAAGCAACGCCCTCATGATGTGAAGTGTGACTCATCTAAGGTTGGGCGGGATTGCGCAAATTTTACGGACTCTGCTTTGGAATGAAGCGATTCAGTAGATCTTTATATGTGAAGGGAAAGTAATTGAGTTCCTCCCGATGGTAGCGTTCCTAACGGTGGGCAAAATTAATGGGATTTTCCATAGAGGCGTTTTTAGATTTTTTTTTTTTAATAACTATATCACTTTCTTTATAGTGATATAGTTACAGTATTTAGCAGAGGCCTTTGTCCAAGGCGACTCACAAAACATTCACTAATAACAAATGAAAACAATCAATTAATACTTCTACCACTACTACAATATACTACAACGAATAATAAAACTAATAATAATATAAGGAGAAGAGGATCAGGAGGAAGCAGATTAATACAGGTATTCAGAGGTTAAACATATTAGCACACATGCGGCATATGTAGACTACATCATGCACATCTGATTACATGAAACATGGGATACAGTATATACATGGCATATACAGAATTAATAATGGATCAAAACATTCAAAATACTGGTTGTAGAACAGAGATGTCCTTTTAAGGTTACTATTATGAGGATAAGCAAAGAAATGAAGCCGAAAACTATGTCAATGATGGCATTTGTTTCAATTACAGGTAAATAGGCTGGTATTCAGTTTTGCAGTCATGTTTAATAAGCAGAGTAGAATTTGTGCATAATAGTTTGGTGGGAATGGGCAGCTGTAAGCAGAGGGTTGGAAAATCGGGTAGATCGAGTGGAAAGACTGCGCCAGCACCCCTCAGTAGAGATAGTCTCTAGTAGGAGGGGAAACATGAGACAAAGTGAGTGGAAAGAGCTACAGTCCAGCTAAGTCTGCACACCCCTTTCACCTTCTCCACGTTTTATTAAGTTATACAGACATATTCTACAATAGATTGAGTTAATTTTTTGTCTCCAAATTCTACAGAAAATAGCCCCTAATGACAAAGTGAAAACAGGTTTTTAGACATTTGTGCTAATTTATTAAAAACAAAATATAAAATATCATATGTAGACAAGTGTGCACACCTTTTGATACGACACCCAAAAGTGAGCTGAGGTGCATTTTGTCTCCACTGATACTGCTTGAGATGTTTCTACAACTTAATTGGAGTCCACCTGTGATTAATTAAATTGCCAACACCTGCCTATAGTTGACAATGTATGTCAAAGCAAACTCAAAGCCATGGGTTCAAAGGAATTTACAGACCTCAGAAACAGGATTGTGTCAATTATAGCTCTGGAGAAGGGTACGGAAAAATCTCTGCAGCTTTACAGGTCCCAAAGTGGCCACCATCATTCATAAATGGAAGAAATTTAGAACCACCAAGAGTTTTCCTAGACCTGGCCGCCCGGCCAAACTGAGCAATCGGGGAAGACGGGCCCTGGCCAGGGAGGTGAGCAGGAACCCGAGGGTCACTCTGACAGAGCTCCAGCATATCCTTGTGGAGATGGGAGAACCTTTCAGAAGATCAACCATCCAGGCAGCACTCCACCATCAGGCCCTTATGGTAGAGTGGCCAGACAAAAGCCCCTCCTTAGTAAAAGGTACATCACAGCCTGCTTGGAGTTTGCCAAAAGGCACCTATAGGACTCTCAAACATGACAATGACCCAAAGCACACAGCCAAGAGAACAAAGGAGTGGCTTGGGAGAAAGTCTGTGCGTGTCCTTGAGTGGCCCAGCCTGAGCCTAGACCTGGATCCAATTGAACATCTGTGGAAAGAGCTGAAAATGGCTGTGTACAGACAAAAAAAATGTATAAGTCTAATGTAATATAACGTGGAGAATGTGAAGGTGTGAAAGAGTGTGCAGACTTTCTGGCTTGACTAGGTAGCCTTTTATGATATATATATGTAGGTGTGTGTGTGTTTTATGTAATTATAGGTTATTGTGATGAGGAACAATGTCACAGCCATCAGCATTTGCAGGTAAAGGTCCTACTATGTGGGAGAGAATAGAAACAGGTTACAAACCGAATATCAGAAAATCATACACACAAAAATGCTTCTTTAGCCCGCACCTGCACCCCACACAAAGTCTCCATATACACTTACTCGCACACACACACACACACACACAAAACCGATACACTGGCAATTATTTAAACATCAAATTCATTATACTATTGAATGCCACAGGCTATCCAAGGTAAGGGTTGGGGGGTTGGGGTGATCTCCTTACTAACCCAGGTTAGGGAAGGGGTTGGGGGAAGGAGAGACCCTCAGGATTACAAACACAGGTTAGGGGAAGGGTAGAAACTGGGAACGAACCCTGGTCACCTTAGGCAATAAAGAGAACAACAAAGAATATGGCCACTTCATCAGTATCAACAACATAGTACAATATGGTTTATAAAAATAAAATGGCCGCTTCATCAATATCAACAACATAGACCAATATGATATATCAAAAGAGACAGGAAGAGGCAGCAGGAGAGGGAGATGTTGCCCGGCATCGTCATTTTGAATTTGAGTTCTTCACAGGAAAAGATATTCATTCCTCGTGCCATCTATTGGGGACTGCCCGGGTTTGAAAGACCTCCCCAATGAGAAAGAGGAGCGGAGCAGGAGAGCGAGAGCAAGTCTGTCTGGGAGCATCTCACATCTCATCCCGCCTTAGAGTGCAGAGAGGCATTTTACATTTTACAGCTTTTACATTTGTTTCCCTGCATGACACTGCATGAACACGTGTGCCCTGCTCTTATGTATATTTAATGGATGCTGTCCATGTGAAGGCGCTGAAATATCCCCTTATTTGGTGATATCAGGTGACATCTCTGCTGCCTTTTGAACCTCATAGGACTTTGACATATCTACGTACCTAACTTAAGAATAAACCTTCTGCTAGGCCTATGTCTCACACACACACACACAATAATATTATAATAATAATATTACACGGTATTCCCATTTGTTTGGGAAGAGAGCGCTTTTGGGTGTCCTTGAAGTGGGAATTTGGGGATGAGGAAGAGGTCAAGGAAGATAGTGAGGAAATCAGTAAATAGGCTAAATATAAGGTGTGGTTGGCTTTATGTTTGTTACTCTGCTCTTGCCGTTTGTTCATTTCATATTTTGAACTCTTATTCATTGTTGTTTTTTTTCTCTCTGATGGGACTTTGTTCCTCAGTCTTTGGAGCTAGGCCTAGGCCCTACTGAATGATGGGTACAATATGAGCCCTCCCCACCCCCTTCAAAAGAAGAGGAGGGCTTAGACACACAGAATCACTAATGACCTCTGCCTAGATCTCATTTCAGAACTTTACCAACTAGGCTGTGTCCAGTTTAATCATATTTCCATAAGCTTAAAATAGCTGCATTTTTTTATGTAATCTTAAAATGAAAAGCTGACTACAATAAAACGTAATATAAAGGACTAAAAGAACAAAGGACGGGAGCGTACTGTTTCAATAACATTGATTGCTGCTCTCCATGTGGCCTGCCCTGCAGGAGGCTCCTGTCCTGATCTCTGACCACGCACCATGGTGACCCACTACAATGGGGAGACACCAAGTGGCCTATCCACCTTGACAGTCTCAGCAACAGCTTCCACCATCCAGATGATGGCTATCCCGGCCGACCCACCGACTGCTGCTTTTGGTGTGACGATGCTGGTCACAGAACCCGTGACTGCCCAGCACCAGAGCCGAAAACCAGAGCTCCCCTGCTAATCCAATTGGGGCCCTGATAGACACGGGGTCGACCATTTCCTTTTTGCAGCCTTGCATCCTCCCTGGCACCACTGGATCACCCTCAGCAGCACCATCACCGACCAACACCCAGCTGATGACGGTGACCAGAGAAATGCTGGCATGAGAGGGGGGTAGCCACTGTGAGTCCAGGCCAGACCAGGGGCTGGTGCACGAGTTCTGGTTCAACATCCCGGACTCCTGCATCATTAGGCTGGACCTGTTGGCCAGGTGGACTCAGGGACTTTGTCAAAATGTGGAGACACTGTTTTCCTAGCCCCTTTCCCACGGGCTTCCGCCGTTGCCAAGGCTTGCCGTGGTGCTCGGGGCAACCGTGTCATGATCCTCGCCTCTCCTAGGAGCTTTGTTGTGGTTGCTGGGGACAGCTAACCAGTTTGGGGGATGGGCTAGCGGAGCTTCCGGGTGAGACCGTTTGGAAGCCTCCCAGCAAGCATCGGGTGCTGGATTGTTGATTAGAACTTATAAACCTATAACCCTGAGATCTCTGCTTGAATCGAATTCCTCCAAGCTAGCTCGCCAAACTATCATATCAACAAGAACTTGTGATTTTAGAAAATAATTAAAAGGTTCACACCAAGGCATGACATTTCATTTCAACTTAATTTCAATGACATTATAGTATGGATAAAATTATGGTTGTGAAAGTTCTCTGAAATTTGGGAAATCAGATTCCATCTAAAATGAATGTTCTTTTATTGCGTGAAATGAAGAACACACACAAAAAAATTCAAATCTGTCTGATGTCTGATCTCTCATTCGTTTGTATATATGGAGCTTAGGTGGGGTTTAAAGAGAAACAAAAATTGTAAAATGTCTCGCAGTTTTAGAAATCACAACACCATAGTCCTGGAGGGACGTATTACAACAGAAAAGGATTTGACCTATTGTACGTCATCAACAACAATTGAGAATAATTCTCTTTCTGTCCCGATCACCCACACTGGTTCAGTACATTAGAAATGTGTGCAGACAAGCAGTCCAGCACGGGACTGAAACTTGCAACCTCAGGCATGGGAGGTGGGCTTGCTAGTGCGGAGGCTAAACCCATGGGTGTCACTAGCACTGAAGGTGTTGGTAGTGAGGTTTACTCATTGCACAACACTGTACCTGCTGGCTACTGCTACACTCACCCCCCGAAACCTCACCCCCACTCCGGGTCATGGCACCAATGTAACCTGCATTGCGTGGAACAGCAGTCCAGCTGGCTAGCATTACACACATGTACCAAGCAAGTCCCCACCACTGTGTCTGAACCAGAAAACCTGGATCTGACAATACCAGCACTACACATTCATAGCATGCACACAATGAACGTTGATTTGAATTCTATTAAGATATGATACTGGCACAGATTAACCACCATAATTGTCCTCTTATTTCTCCAGGCAATAAAAACCACATTGACATACCATTGACTGTGATAAGAAAATTAAACGCACCGACATCAACTATGACTTCATGAGATAAGATTTATTTAAAAATAAAGTCGCAAACATAACCATCTTGATCCATTTCCACATTTCTTACAGTAAGCATAGCAACATGTGTACTGACATGGAGAAAAAACAAGACCTGGAGAGAAAAAAAAAAAAAAACGAAAAAAATAACAAACTCGAACCCCTGTGTGACTTCTCCTTTCCCCGGTAGCGTGAGTCCCAGCCCTGTCCAGAAGCCCTTCTGATGGCTCACCTTACTGCAAAACTGTGTCAACATGGTAACAATAACAGTTGAGTTGGCCTCTGTCAACCACAAAGAAATAGACAATATATATATATTTATATATAAAAAAAAAAAACTAAAAAAAAATTAAAATAACCAAACATGTGGATGGGAGAAATGGGCATGGTCAAGGACCAATCATCCTCTGTGTAGAGTCTCTGGTTTGACTGACAAAGATGGAAAAGTTTCTTATAGTAGGGCTCTGCTTGCAGCCGGGGGACAGAACTGTCTCGCACAGACATTACAGCGAGAGCCGGCAGTGGCACAGTTCTTTGTACATGAGTCGCCTCAGTTTGGGCATGTCCTGCTGGCTGAAGCTGAACGGCTGTCCCAGGGCCAGACACTTGCAGTACTAGAATGAAAACAGAAGTTTTCATTAAATACAGGCAAATACAGTATACATGACATACATAAGGTTAGTATATAGGCTTTAAGGCTCGACATACAGTGCAAAAACATTTGACTGGTAGTGTAGGACACATTACGCTTAGATCACAATTCTTTTGACATATCTTGAGAAACTTCTGATGAGTTGATGCTAAATTATGGTTTTGATAAGAGTTTGTATTGCCTGCATGTAGAAAATAGCACTTTCTTAAGCGAGACTTGCTGTTCATCTATAATCTCTGCCTTCTGGAATATTTACACCGATGAGCCAAAACATCTCACGGATGAGGTGAATAATGTTGATTAGCTTGTCACAACGTCGCGTGACAAGTTCTGGAATATATCAGAGGGCGAATCATTTGTCCTCTAGTTGACATGCTAGATGTGGGAGACATGTGCAAGTGTAAGGGCCTGTGCAACTCTGACAAGGGCCAAATCAGTGTGGGCCAGATGACTGCGTTGGAGCATCTCCAAACTGTCAGGGCTTGTGGTGCTCCTCCCAGTCAGCAGTGGGCAAGCACCTACCAACCGAGGTCTAGGAAGGGACGAACCACGCCGCAATGACAGGATACGGACACCCAAGGACCAGTGGTGCACGAGGGGCAACTAAAGGTACCCCATCTGGTCAGAAACAACAGAAAAGGTAATGATGCACACGTTGCAAGAAAAAAAAATGACCCGTCCACCATCGGAAGGATCTTGCAATCGTCATGAAATGGACATGGGGACACTGGGAGAAGGCTGCCCAGTCGGGTCAGTGCCATCTTCTTTTACATGTTGGGCCAGGTACATTCCATTTACCAGGGGGACATTATAGCACCATAGTGCACTGTGACAAGAGGCATATAATGACCCAGTTAGGTGGGAGTCATAGTGTTCCCAGATGTGTACAGGTGCTGCTCGTGTTCCCAGATGTTTACAGGTGCTGCTCTTAAAAGGTGAATTAATGAGAGTGCACTGTTTATTAAGATAAGCAAACACGTGCAATCTAGTTCTAGAGAAGGCCATCACATTTGAGTAGACAGACCATCTTAAAGTTTGTGATTTTCAAAGTTTTCTGCTTGCCTCATCAGCTATACGAGTCAGACATTGTTTCTGTTCTTCTGTGCATAATACACTTGCTGAATGTGTGGTGTGCTGTATCTGTGCTGACATTCTGTTGATCCATTGTGAAACACACTTTGACAATCCTTATTGTAGAAAGGCTACTCTGAGCTTTCTTCTGTGTCAGGCGTCAATGATCCGTCACAAAGGGGAGAGATATCAAAGGGATGACCCCCCCAGCCTCCACTCCTAGCCTGCAGTGCCTTACCAAAGTATTCAACCCTTCTGGAAGTCATCACCCTTTTATGGATTAGAAAAGATTCTTACACATATTTTCTCAAACAGCATTTTCATTGAGAACACTTTCTGCTCTAGAAGATTTCTAAAATAAGTTATTTGTCTAGTAAAATGAATTATAATTCCATTTAAAACTAAAATATTCTGCTTGAAAATGTTGGTGTGGAGCCTGTTAGATTTAGGTGAGTTTCATACGTCAGACCATAGCTCAACATACCAGATCGTACCTCAATTTGACCCCCACTCTCTGTTTGAATAGCACCAGGCCAGAGCCATCAGGCTTGGCTCCTGGGCTTTTGTCTATGTTGAGGAGCCATCAGGCTTGGCTGCTGGGCTTTTGTGTGTCTTGGAGCCAGAGCTATTAGACTCTGATTCTTGGCTTTTGTCTACAGCCACGACAAGATGGTTGAAGCCAAACATATTAGCATTTATATGGCCATACTTGGTCAAGCACACCTCCCCTTTGACCACCAGACACACCCACCCCCTCCCCTATACACCTATGGCATTGTTAATATGTTAACTCTACATTATAAGAACTGTACAGTTCTGTAATGTAAAAGAGAACTATCCTCGCAGAAGACAACGCTGCCTCGTGGCATGCGACCGTGCTGTGCCTAGGTTACTGTGGCTAGCGTCGGATTAAACATGTTCTTTCGCTAAGCTGTAATGTAGTTTCATTTTCGCCAGCATTGCAAGATATAGCATTAGGAGGTTTGCGTGTGTCAGTGTGAGCTAAAGACTAAAGTCCCGACTAGGGCAATATAATTGCCTTCATATGAAATCCATTGACTGTCAACCTATAGGCCCAAGTAATGTAAGAAGAGCTACCAGATCATGTAAAGGCATCTGTATATTCAAAAATAGAGAGAGTGTAACTCTGAGTAATGACAAGCCATAATTATTTGATTAGAAACGGGAAAGTTATTGAAACATTGTGGACATAGAACCACATTATGATTGCACTGCTGTCACACCCAGCCTACGTGATGCAATTAAGCGTGTCATTGAACTGATATCAGCACATGTTTGATGGGCTTCAGAGGGCAGTCAGATATCAACACTCAAGATATCTGTGGATAAACAAGAAACTTAAGTGGACAGAGGACTTGTGTCTGTGGAGATATTTAACTATAATGAAACATGTGGGTTAGTAAAGAATGTACGTGAAAATAATGTGTGTCTTTACACTGGTTGGCACAAAGGCTTTTAAAGTAATCATACATCAAGTGATCCAACGATGGCCACAGGACCATAGTGAGCCTGTTGGGAAGATACACCATGGTTCTCAACCACTTCAGGACCCTAGTGAGCGTGTTGGGGAGATACACCATGGTTCTCAACCACATCAGGACCCTAGTGAGCGTGTTGGGGAGATACACCATGGTTCTCAACCACTTCAGGACCATAGTGAGCGTGTTGGGGAGATACACCATGGTTCTAAACCACTTCAGGACCATAGTGAGCCTGTTGGGGAGATACACCATGGTTCTCAACCACTTCAGGACCATAGTGAGCCTGTTGGGGAGATACGCCATGGTTCTCAACCACTTCAGGACCATAGTGAGCCTGTTGGGGAGATACACCATGGTTCTCAACCACTTCAGGACCATAGTGAGCCTGTTGGGGAGATACGCCATGGTTCTCAACCACTTCAGGACCATAGTGAGCCTGTTGGGGAGATACACCATGGTTCTAAACCACTTCAGGACCATAGTGAGCCTGTTGGGGAGATACACCATGGTTCTCAACCACTTCAGGACCATAGTGAGCCTGTTGGGGAGATACACCATGGTTCTCAACCACTTCAGGACCATAGTGAGCCTGTTGGGGAGATACACCATGGTTCTAAACCACTTCAGGACCATAGTGAGCCTGTTGGGGAGATACGCCATGGTTCTCAACCACTTCAGGACCATAGTGAGCCTGTTGGGGAGATACACCATGGTTCTCAACCACTTCAGGACCATAGTGAGCCTGTTGGGGAGATACACCATGGTTCTAAACCACTTCAGGACCATAGTGAGCCTGTTGGGGAGATACACCATGGTTCTCAACCACTTCAGGACCATAGTGAGCCTGTTGGGGAGATACACCATGGTTCTCAACCACTTCAGGACCATAGTGAGCCTGTTGGGGAGATACACCATGGTTCTAAACCACTTCAGGACCATAGTGAGCCTGTTGGGGAGATACGCCATGGTTCTCAACCACTTCAGGACCATAGTGAGCCTGTTGGGGAGATACACCATGGTTCTCAACCACTTCAGGACCATAGTGAGCCTGTTGGGGAGATACACCATGGTTCTAAACCACTTCAGGACCATAGTGAGCCTGTTGGGGAGATACACCATGGTTCTCAACCACTTCACCTCATGCCACCATGGGCGAGGAGCGAGGGAGCTCTTTCTAGCTTTGGCAGAAATTCAGATAAAGGTTTGGTCAAGGTAAAATGTTATCCTATTGTTCTTTGCAATGACAATCTTTTTTGAGTTTAGCTTAAAGACTTAGGGGACTAAAACACAAGCTATTTTGGTGATGTGTAGACTTCATAGAGAATGAAAAGCATGCGCAGTAAGCTTAAAAAAGAAAGAAAAAAAAGTTTACAGGCATCAAACCAAAGCAAAGGGGCTTGGTGCTGAATTGATGGCCTCGTTCATGAATGTAGTTCATGAAAGTTTAGTGGCTGTGGAAAATGACAGGGAGATCATCCTCATGATCATCATATAAGAATCCGAAGCATTAGAGACCGACGTAGGTGACCAAAGGCGGTGTAAAATACACCACTCCAAAGACCTAGAGCCTTTTGCCGCCCTTAAAGAACTTCATTACGAAAAACACTGTGTTTTGTGCATTTTATGCCAGATTTAATTGGCGTTGGGTAATTTGGACACTGTATGTTACGCCATTTTAATGATAAAACACATTAGAGAAGTGACGTTTATTGTTCAGTTTGGCCTGTGATAGTTGCAGCTGGTGTCACTGCAAATATTTGGTCTGGACTGGCCTTAAAGGGATAGTTTACCCAAAATGACTAATCTGTTATCATCTCTTTGGTCTGAACTGGCCTTAAAGGGATAGTTTACCCAAAATGACTAATCTGTTATCATCTCTTCACCCTCATGCTAGTATCAACCTATTGAGTATTTTTTCTTTGGAATGGGAACTTGCAAACAATGGCAGCTTTTCTCTGTGAAGTGACAGGTCTTCTAAACTTCCGAAAGAATAAAGAATACGGGCACGCGCACGCACACAAAAGAAAACAGACACAAAACCCCCAGCTCAAATTCAAACATGATAAACATAACTTGTGCATGGCACCACATGACAACTGGCCCGGAACCCATCAGTTGGGTCTATGAGAACAAACTGACTTCTCATCTGGCCAACTCTGATTTCAGAGGTGGAAATCAAAACGTTTTCAGTGACAACAGGGGCTTCTGGCATGTCGCCCACAGAGCAGTTTGTCCCAAAAAAATTAAAACAACCTCTGTTCTCTTTTTACACAACGAAGAATCAGTAAACAAAGAGTGTTAATTTGATCAAAAGTTTAACTTGATGCCATGTTGTTTCAGATTCCTCAAAGCTAGAAACGGAAATAAAGTCAGAGCTGGGGAAAAGACTGGTAGGCAATAGATGACTCCAGAGGACTAGAAGTATGGTACGGGAGTCATAAAGAGTATGGTTTCACCCATGTCTATTTGTGGGGGTTTGAATGGACTGGACACCTTCCACTGCCATGGCGTGAAAAAAGAGCTGATTTGACACTCTGACAGCAAACACCTTCTCCCCTTCACAAAGAGGTGTTGTCTCCGGCATAACCTCCTCACCCAACAGCATGTGCCCAACGCTAGTCTCAAACATTCCCTCCTCACCCAACACTAGTCTCAAACATTCCCTCCTCTCCCAACACTAGTCTCAAACATTCCCTCCTCTCCCAACACTAGTCTCAAACATTCCCTCCTCACCCAACACTAGTCTCAAACATTCCCTCCTCACCCAACACTAGTCTCAAACATTCCCTCCTCTCCCAACACTAGTCTCAAACATTCCCTCCCTCCTCTCCCAACACTAGTCTCAAACATTCCCTCATTGCAGTGTCCTCCTCCATTTGTGCAAATTATTTTCCACTAGGATGAAGAAACTGGGATGGAGAACAGAATTCTCATCTTTGGGTTAACTATCCCTTGAATGTGTCTACACTACTGGTGTGTTAGTCATCTTGGGGTTAAAATGGAGGTCAATGTGGCCAGAAAAAGGGAATTATCTTCTAAATTTGTAAAAACAGACACATGAAAGAAGTGAGACACCCACCTGGAGAACAAATGCCCCACAGTCACTGTCGTTGTTCTGTCTGGCCACATTCTGCAAAAGAAACATTTGACATTTATTGTTCCTTTCTACATTTCTGTGTATACTGTCCAACAGAACTATACCACTGTGCAAGAGAGGAGATTTGTATTTTTATAATTATTATTATTTATTATTTTTTTGAGATAAGCAAATTGTGACATGCAGGCTAAATGAATGTGATAAGCAAATTGCCAAATGCATAGAGCATGTGAGGTGATCATGTATTCTGACAGGTAGACATGTTTGTTCTGGTGGTGATGGAGCCAATACTGTGACCCACTCCTATATTTTGTGAGTGGAGTTGCAAGCCATACTGTTCTTGTGTTGTTTGTGTGACCATCAGTGCTTTCACCACAAATGACGGGGTTATGTATCTGTATGTGAAGTGGATTAGCAGTTGGCGTGTACATTTTATAAGAAGAAAAAGGGTGTTTTTTTTTTTTTTCCCCTCACACAAACACTGAACAGACAGGTATATGACCATTAGGAGCAATTTGTCATATCAGACAAAAAGTGCATGGGATTACAATTGCAGACTGAACCTTTAAATGCAAAAAAAGTCTGAGGAGAGTGCAAGTTAATAGCTTCAGTCTCTCAGACATGTGCCCATAGATGGACATTAGGGCTGAACGATTTGGGAAAATAATCTAATTGCGATTTCCCCCCCAAATATTGCGATTGCGATTTAATATGCGATTTTTTTATTTTATCCAAATTTTTTCCCCAACAAATCGTAATGAATGATTTCAATATGACCAACACAATATTAGATACATTTAGTGTAAAATATTATTTCCCACATTTTACATTTTTATTTAACTGCTCATTACAGAATCAAGAACAACAAATCGGTGGCTTTGCCACTGTGCATTTAAGTAATTTAAACAAAGTAATTGTAAGAATAAACACAAGGCATGCACTTTTTAAACACTGTGTGCAAAATGTACCATCTTAAGAAAAAAAAAAAAAATTATTTTAATTTTTTTTAGACCACGTTTTTAATTGCGAACGTTGCGGTTAGAAAATCGCGTTCTATCATATCACGATTAAATCACAAATGCAATTAATCGTTCAGCCCTAATGGACATTGGACCAAAAGGAGTAAACGTTATGCGAAAGCGTGTGTTGAAAAATCAGCCATTTCCAGCTGGAAATATTCTATAAACATGGCCAACATATTTTTCTGCCTTTTCCAAATCTTTAGTTTTCCGAGTGCTACCACGGAGAAAGTGTAAACTGCACTGCAAAATGAGTTGGATAAGGATAACATGATAGTTGTGGCCTGATTATTCAGAAGCGCATTTCAACTATCAAATGACATTCATTGCTAAAGAAATCAGAGTAAAGTTCACTCACCATTTTGAAAAAACCTTTCCACCCAGTCAGAAAATCTTGCCGTTGTTTCATAAAAGCCTCTGCCTGCAAGTACTTTGCAATGTGCTGAAATGCATAGAAAATAATAATAAAAGTGTATTTAGAGGAGCTATAGCCAACCACAATGCAAACACAAACAACCAATTTGCTAAAAGGTGTCCATTACCTTTGGACAGCGCTTGTTTAGGGTACGTTGGGAGTCAAAGTAGGTGACAGCCTTGCGCTTTATATCGACGCTCACCAGAGACCAGTGCACCTCCAGGTGAATGGGGATCAATAACAGATCCTTCTGGAAGATGTCCACCTGACAAAAAAGGATTGTTACACATTTCACAAATTAGTCATAGGAAAATTACAAATACATTGATCATTTATTTACATATCTAGGATAGCAGCAAGAGTACACCATCAACATAAAGGGGACATCTTATACTTTGGATCAGTCTTTTGACATTTCAAGCTTTGAGTTTTCTGCCCTGTCAGCATTCGTTTTACTGTAGAGCGTTAAGAATAAATGTAAAAAGTGTCCTTACATTTTTTGTCCACCTTTTCACACCATCATAACCCTTTGTCCTCAGCTTGTCGTAGAAGAAACTGTTAAAGAAATGGACCTAAGGCAAAGAGACAGAACACAGTGGGTGCACAGGAAATGAGATCTAACTACTATTTATATTTCCTCAACTATTTTCCTGAATGTACCCACCCATCAGTAAAGGTTTATGTAAATAAATAGTTTCTGTTGTAAATAAAACATGGACTACATTCCATCAAGGGGTTTTATTTTTATGAAGAGTAGAAGAAATCACTGTAATCACCTGATACTTACAAAAAACACTGAGCATAAACTGGTCTACTGAAACATGGCAAATATGGAACTTGCTGTCCTGAGAGTTAACAACTAAAGCATTGAAAAAAAAAAATATGAAAATGGCTGACTGGTACTTCTAACTGATTCTGCCCTTTTGACCAGTTCTGGGCCTCCACAGAATCTCTACCTCCCTTGTCATGTAATGTCATCGTCCCATTTTCAGAATTGAACCAAGTTCTTCTGAAAGCCCATAGACTTTACATTTGGTATGACAGAGGGATTGCTTGAATTCTCACCTTCTCAGGCACTGAATCCATCACAAGGTCTCCATACATATTCATAACCTGGCAAGAAGAAACACATGAAATAAACATTAATCATAGAAATGGGGTGCATCTATGCTCACAGTTCAGGGGAGAATTTTGATGGAACAATGGCAAAGATCAACTTTACTGTCATTTCCCGACTATTAACAGCGGTTTATAAATTGATTTTGTAAAACTTCTGCAGCCCTGCGGTTAATACACAGGTGTGGCCTTGTGACGATGTGACCGTCACTACACATGAGTATGTGCTCTGACTGCCACACCAACGAGCCTGGCTCTTTGGCGTTGCGGTCAGAGTACATGATTGGCACCCTGTAGACCCGGGTTCAAGTCCGGGTGGGGTGACTACGCTCTCCCTTCTCTACAAATGGTGTAAGAAGTGGGATGGCTTGCCGTGAGGTCATCGCAGGCGTGCCCGTAAAACTGTGTGAGGGACCCCCACGTAGGTTGACCCGTGTGAGGGACCCCATAGATGGGTGAAGCACTTGTGTGTGGGGTGCTCTGGAGGAGGAGTGCGGTTGGTGGATGCGCAAGGAATGCCTGTGTGCGTGAAGCGCAAGGGTGCGCTTCCCGAAGGTGAGGGCAGTGTGACGCCACTACACATGAGTATGTGCTCTGACTGCCATACCAACCAGCCTGGCTTGGAGTGCATGTTTGGCACCCTGTAGACCCGGGTTCAAGTCCGGGTGGGGTGACTACGCTCTCCCTTCGCTACAGGCCCATACATGGGAATGCATTTTCTCCACCTGGTAGTTGGTAACGCGCACAGTAACTCTGCCAGGAAAGCGTCAAGGGGTCTCTCCCTCCTTCACATACGAATACCATTAATGCATCAGGTGAATACAACTTGGGATAGAGAACCCATTTTCATTCACACGCAGTCTAACATAATAATAATAATAATAAAGTAACAGAGCGCAAACTTCAGTGAGAGGTGGAAAATAGGCAAGGCCTCATGCCAGTTAACCTAGCTATGAAGTATCCTAGCTATCCATAGCTTACAGAACCATCATTACTTTTTAACCATCCTAGCTATCTCTAGCTGAGGGAACCATCTTCACAGTTGGCAACTGCTAGCCTGTGTTTATATGAACTCATGTTAATATTGTGTGAATATAGATTAACGTTAATATAAAACTCCAAAGGCACTCTGAGGGTTTCTACCTTTTCCTGTTATAATTTTAAATATAAGTTTAGATAAATATAAATATAAGCTAAATTAAGGTGACTAACATCACCTAGATAACTAGTCATCATTTCATGCAAACGGTTTAAGGTTATTTAAACGTTTCCTTAGCTAGTTAGCTAGCATAGCAACTAGACAACCATAGCAACAAAGAAACGCCGTTTGTTGCATAGCCTGAGGCAAAGTTTAATTTTTCAAAGTCAGCACACCAATAAAAGGCAGTCTTGGGTTCAAAGTAATCACAACTACTTGCAGAAGATGTCTTCGCATAGACATTAAAAAATCCTAAGAAAAATAATGGGACATCAATGGAGGAGGGGCTTACACTGATATCAATGTAGTGAATGAAGGTCCCCTCTCCCCCTGCTCAAACTTGTCGATGGTTGCAATTCCCAATGCAAGCATGTCAGAAGATTATCGTTTATAATACTAGATCACCAGGGGCTCAATTAACGATTCGACTTCAACACTTGAGGGTGAGTGTACATACATGTGTGTACGGGGAAGGGATATATTACTTTGTAATACCCATCTGTACTTTAAATGGCTAGAAGCGCTCACACCACATCTACTATTGATAAACCATGGTTAATACTCGGGTGCTCTTGTTTGATAAAATTACATAAAATACTGTAATGTAGTTTAAATATTGTGCTGTTGAAGCCCCATTATGCAAGAATTGGTATGTTTTCCTACTGAGCTCCCCCTAGAGTCGCAGAGTGTAGCTCACTTTTACACCACTATTGTCAATCCAAATTGCGCTTCGAGACCCCCTAATGGACAGTGTACACGTGTATTTATTGACAAGCTGAAGGATATGGTACCAGCAAAGACAACGGCAGAAGCCAAAGAATCCATGTCAACTGACAAGGTAGAGTAATATTATGAGATTTTACAAAAATATGACTCTGCAGAGCACTGTTTGTGACATCGCAGATGAACAAATGGGGACACGATAAAGCACATATACTGTACAGCCAAGGCTTATTTGAACCGAGATTTACGAAGACTGATCAAACTTTTTGGCGTGAGGTGAATTTATTTGGATGCTAGCCTGAGACGGGACTGAGGTTGACGACTTTGGGCATCTCAGTGAGACAGGATTAGGACCGATTAGGCCGATTAGGTAATAAAAAAACATTGGCAAGCACAACACAGCTAATAAGTTATTACCGACTAGTGCAACATATAGAAGGACAGCTCGGCATTACTCAGCTGACTTGCATCCTTTCGTCCGTTTTAGCTCTTGCAAACTAGTAAAAGCCGACTGTTGGTCGGTCTCTTGCTCGGTTACTCTCTTTTTCTCTTCCTGTGACGTCTTCCTCAGTTTTTTTGTCGCCTCTGCCAGGATGTCCACACAGAGAATACCGCGCTAGCTGCTTCTTATAGCTAACAGAAGCGTCTAGTTGTTATTGTGTAATGGTTCCGTAAAGCATTACGTAGTTCTCGCGAGCGGTGTCGCGCCCTGTGCACCAAAGTTACATATTGCAATAGCAGGTGTACCACGCATGCTGAGCAAGTAGCACCATTCTCCATTCACAAGTCAATGTACCACCAAAATTATTTTGAAGCTGTTCTTCTAAGGTAAAATTCTTACATAATGTTGCTTTAATAGTCGGGAAAATACGGTAGAACAACCGCTCATCTAGAGGTCACACATTAACATTAACCTGCAGTTGGGAACTACGAGTTGAACAGAGGTGTTTGCTGTACCTGATCATTCAGCCAATTCTGCCCATACAGAGTGCTGAGGTCATCCATTGTGAGGATGTGCCGCTTGTAGTTGACACGAAACCCTCGCACCATGGCGGTTCCAGGTGACCTCTGGTAGGCCTGAATTACGGATT
Organism: Clupea harengus; assembly: GCF_900700415.2. Classification (NCBI taxonomy): domain Eukaryota; kingdom Metazoa; phylum Chordata; class Actinopteri; order Clupeiformes; family Clupeidae; genus Clupea; species Clupea harengus. The sequence continues at coordinate 1,640,601 of NC_045169.1, forward strand.
GCACTGTAGCTTTCCTGTATAACAAAGAATTATAAGTTTAAGTGTGTAGCTTGCTTTTTTTATATAAAGCGACATTCAAATCTTGAATTGTGGTGAAATTATCTATATAATATATATATATATATATATATATATATATATATATATATAGACACACACACACATTATCTTAATTTTATGGTCAAATTCTAGAAGAATAAAAACATACCATATCAGCAGAAAAGTGCATACATGGTAAAAAAGTAAACTGAATTTACATAATACAGACTTAAACTAAAAAGGCAAATTTCAAACTCATCCCAGGTGACTGACTACATTTGAGGAAAACTATTCCCTGACAGACAGGCAACATTTAAAGATGGGGAAAAAACAAGATTATTGAGCAACCTGTGTGGCTGGGAGAAATTCTCCTTGAAGACGTCCTGCAGTTTCTCGACCACATCATCAATATGGATGGGTATCAGGCTTCCATACTGCTGCAAAGACTCATCGAGGATCCCTAAAACCACCCACAAAACAAAGCATTAACCAAATCAGCAACAGGAGATTTATTGGGCCTCTTTCTACATGGATAGGACTAGGTCAAATGCAAATACCATGTAGGCATGTCATGTGCTCTTCTGTGAGGGCCAACTCTATGGGCTTTGGACGCATAGGGGCAAAGTCCTGGCCCCCTGTGTCCCCAGTGCTGACCAATGAGCTGGATTTGGAGTCACCACGGTAGCCATTGAGTCCATATAACCGTAATTCTGTTAAATGGAAAGGTTCAAAACAATTCCAAAACACCACATTTGGTTAAACAATTATTCATGACAATGATGCAAAAAAAACATAGCTCTGAATACTACGGAATTACCTTTTTAGCAAAGTACTAGCAAAAGATCTCCTGGAACTGGCCCATTCCATGTCTTATAATGAGTGCTCACCTGTCTCAGTATCATCCTGTATCTGCTCCTCTGATTGTGAGTTCTTCAGCCCGAGGTCCCGTCGCTGGCGGATGCCATAGGTGCTGTGCTGGCGCCACCTCCGTACCCTCCGGTGCCCCTGCATGCCCATCCTCTGGGCTCGCTGGCGCCACGTTTTCCAGTGCTGCGCAAGCCGAAAGCGCAGACTGCCGTTGGTGCGAAGCCTCCTCCAGCGCCTCAGCCGACGGAGCCTGTGTGTGGACAGCCTGGACCACAGAGGCCGCTCAGGTGAGTCCCCTGCCAAAAGCCGGACCTGCTCCTCTGACAGGGATGTTGTTGATTGTTGTTGCCGCGGTAGCTGATCTGTGAGGGACACTAATGGTGTCTCGTGTGGGGCTTGCCATTCTTCCACCCCATCCAGCTCTTCCCATGGAGCTGCTTCAAAGTCCACCTCCTCATCCTGTTCTTCTAAATCGTCGTCTTCATCTTCTTCTTCTTCTTCGTCGTCCTCCTCTTCTTCTTCCTCCTCCTCCTCCTCCTCTTCATCCCTCCAGTCATCAATAGTATCCTGGTCCATGCACTCTGACTCATTGACCCTTTCCTTCTGGCCCAGTTTGAGATGCATTGGACTGGGCACATGGTTGGGTGAAGAGGCATCCATGAGGTGCCCTGCAGGCATGCCTGCAGCCCCATTGCCCTCCTGGCCCACACCCAAAGCCAGCTCACCCTGCCAGCGGTTTTGTGCCAGGCTGCCGCTGCTGTCTCTCATCGTCCACGGGCACCCTGCAACCTGCGCCAGCTCGCCTCCTGCCAAGCAAGGGGAGAAAGTGAAATTATATTTAGAACATTATTCTTTTCTTTTTTTAGTTTATGGCAATTATTCATCACTTATCTTTTACAGTTACTTGTGTTGTAAGTGCAAACTTTGAGAAGCTGAGGTGAGGTGAGCTATAATGGCTAACGTTTCTTCCAACCACATACCCATATTTCAGTGCATTGCAAAAATGTGATCATTCAAGCACATTGATTTACTTTGCATTTCTTAGCCCTATTAACTTGCACAATTGTAAGTTAGCTATAGTTAGTTAACTAGCTTGGTAGACATTTGCGCGAGCAAGAGGTAAAAGAGTTGGTTAAACAAAAACTTAACGTTGGCACTCTAACGCTAGCCTTGGCTGCGTTAAGGAAAGTAGAAACGTATAGTTGCTTTCTTTGTCGATTAAGTTATGCTATGAACACGCTGTGGCTTTATTGTCAATCTTGTAATCTTGTATAACTGTGACTGCTTATTCCATAAAGCTAGTTAGATAGCTAGCTAGCAAGCAAGCTAACCACCTACCTAGATTAGCAAGCTAGCTATTTTGACTGGTGTAAACAACAGCTAAATTACTACCTAGCCGGCTAGCTAGCTCACCGCTTCTTTGCGGTCGGGAAATAAAACGTAAATTATGGTATTGTGATAATTGTATCACATGCATTGGTGACTTAACAGCAAGATGCATCAAAATCAATCCGTGCGCTGACCACCCAAGTATCGACCACGTACCTGGACAGTTTACGATTGCTAGCTAGCATAATTTCGTGCTGGTAATGCTAGCCTGCTAGCTAAACATGCATAAACATTACGCCCTTTTGGCGTGTGTGTTGAAGGTGATAAACGTGAAACTCACCGTCAAAGTGCAATATTCTATCAGAATACTGTACAAAAAACAACTATTTAAATCGCCACAGGCTTGATGTAAACGCAATTGTGGAAGCGATCCAAAACAGACGCTTCTAATTCAACCTCATTCAATGAACACCGGCGCCTCTTTAAAACGAAGGCACGCGGTTTCCGCGGCGCTTTACTGATGTCATCGGCGTATTGTGTGGTATTGCTATTGAAAGATGTTTAGGTTGGCTGCAAAAAAAAAATGCATATCCTACTTTATTAACTAACCGTGGTCTACTTAGGGGAGTCGGTTCATTTGTGTAAATCACTAATTTCAAATAACAGCTTTTAGGCCTTGAGTATGTAGCTTAGGCAATATACAGTTCCTTTTGTGGATGGACCTCATAGCTTGTTACACAAGTCAGTTTGCTTAAAAAGACAAAAAAAACACGTTGCACAATCCACAACAAACATTCTTTCGAATGAACATCATGACTCATCTGAAGGCCCTTGTTGTTTTTTGTAAGAATGTCTCTGTGATGCTGTACATTTCTTTTCAACATACTTTGAGAGATTTTAGATAATGACTTGATTAAAAAATGTTTTACGTCGGCAGGTACTCAAGACATACAAGATTACTCCACCAGGGGGTTTAAAGATACGAAATGTTGTTTATTTGAGCTCAACAGCCAATTAAATTACACCCCTCCCTTCCCTGCTCCTGAAGTGCCGTATAGTTTGGCTGGGATTGTTTATGGCTCGGCTCGAGACACTTTTTTTGTTTTCCCTCTGAATCTGAGCTGTCCTGAGAACAAAAAAAGAAAATCTTCTGAAGGGCTTTCAATGTCCCAGTATAAACACAGGTTAAATATGCCGGTTCAGACAGCTGAGCACGGTAGCTCAAGTGAACCCAGCCTCTGCGCCCGGGGGAAATACATATCCTGTTTGACAGGCTGGGCAAGTGTTTACGAAAAGAAAGAGGCATTACTTCTGTCTCAGATTGGCCTCTGGGCAGTTTCAGTCTAGACAATTATACAGAGTGCACAATATATAATAATGTGCCCTATACTCATAGCCTCCATTACGAACAAATAGGCTACAAAACCAGGGGTCTTTTGTGGGAACACATAGCCTGTAGACCTACACAAAATGGCCTACAGAAGATATTTAAACATGAACTGTTTCATTGATACAGTATCGCCTACTTTTATCAACCAGACCTAGCGAAAATGCTTTGAAACTGCTCTCGAATTACATAATTGAGTGATTAAGAAAGCCAACGAAAGAGTGGTCTAAGTCGCCAAACTCAGTTCAGAAAAGTGGGGGAGGAGAAAAAAGAGGCGGATGAAAAGACACAGGTAGACTCGTCAGTCGTGGGAATGTTACTACCTAGAGAGTTCGCTTTGGATACCGGAGAGTTAAATTGGCCAAGACACCTGTTAGTCTGTTTTATAGCGAAACCGTTTAAACCTAGGGGATTGCGATACTTTCCTATTCAGCAGCAGAAGACAAAGACGGATTATGGAAATACCTTGAATTGAATCAGTCGAATTTACGGTCGAATATGCGAGAAGATTGGACTAATGAGAACACGGAAATGTAGGCTGAGGCCTCGCTTCTTGTATGACGGTGAAACATCTCCAATCACATATCGGACTTTTTGTAGACTATGTAGCCTATTGTAAGTATGAACGTCGATTATTCTGAGTCTAGTGTTGTTGGTTTTGCTCATAACAAATCAAGGAGGCTATGCTACATATAAATCTAAAGAAGGCTAGAAAAACAGTTAATTGGAAAAAGTCATCTTCAAAACACAAGTCCTGCATCTGTCAATTGAACATCAGCCTCGACTACTGGATACAGGCCTAGGCTCTCAATAAGCCTACAGGTCAACTTGCATTGTAGGCCTATTTTGTTACCAAAATGCTAGGTGTAATGTGATGTAACTAATGAAATAGCTTAGTTAAAAGATGTTTTCCATAACATGCATCTTGATTTTTTTGTGTCATTAACTTCATACATTTTGTTAACATTTTCAGGGCCTTACAAATGTAAACAAATACAGTGGTTGAAACTTAGAGGTAAGACAAAGAATGCACAGGAATATTAAACACTGTTTTATGTTTTAAGAATTTCATGATGCCTTAGTCTGTTATTTTTATTTAACTGAGACCAAAATGGCACAAGAAGTGATCAGACTGGTTGTACATCAGGTCAAAATGCTCTCTGGCACCCCATTTTTCAATTTTATATCCTCATTCGCACTCATGCAGCCATGACAAATCAAGAGACAGTAGTACCAGATAGGTAGGCTTAAAGTTGTCTAGTAAACTACTACAAACAAATAAGGATGTTTGCTCAAGAGGTTTTGAATTGATTTGCTTCAAAGAATGCTGAATAATAATGGAAAGTAAAGAGCAGCAGACTAAAGTCAGATGTTACAGAAATGGTGAGATCATTAGATTTAGCCTATAGGCTTGGAGTGAAAATTCCACAAATCATAATTAAGATAATGAAAAATATGATTGTCAACATTCTAATTCAAGACTTCCACACACAAAGCATATCACTTTTTTTAAACTACCCAAATTATTGCAGAAGCCTCTGAAATTCACGTTGTTCATAACTGTGCCAGAATCCTGTGCTCATATGCTCTTCTTGACAAATTCAGTGCATTCAGTGCACACATCTAAAATGTGAAGGTTAGAAGGTTAAAATGTGGACTTCAAAATGTGTTTATCTAACCCTATGTGTGAAGTCAAAGATACTGGGTATCCTTGTCTTCGCTGATGTCAGTGTGCCAACCACTGTTTGAGTGCTTCAACACTGGCTGAGTTGTTCAAATTGAAGAATGTTTTCTCTGAATGCATTGGCCACATCCCCTTTTGCTGACGAACTATTGATAAATTAAAACATTGATGGCTGTGAGTCACTACAAATGAATGCTGTGTCTGGTGCATTAAGTTAATGTTTTCCTCTCTAACTAGGAAACTAGCTCTTTTGTTAAATCAGCTTGTTGTGGAATCTTTCTGGGGATCACATTTCTAGTGTATGGCTTGACATTTTGTTCCAATATGCTTAGCTGTACCCAGATTCTAAGATTAGCCTATTTGTGTAAACAGATATGAAATGATTATCTTCTTTAAATCAATAATACGCTAAGCCTTTAGTGAGTAGTCCTCGCTGGTAAATTCAGAATGTAAAGGCCCTTTTTGATACATAAACAAACTAAGATCGCATTAAATACGAACAAAGGCTGTTGGAAATGTAAGCATTATCTATCTAGGTGTGCCATATGACTGGCTGACCTGTTTCCGTCATAACCGGCATAAAAGATTGGGCGTGGACTTATGCACTGGGTGTGAAATTTGATGTTGTGCTTTCATACTTGTCTGAACTAGCCAGATGTTAGACATAAGATGTCTGTGCTTCAGCTCGACCGAAAGCTGCTTTGATTAATTATTTGTAGGACCATATGTGAGAGCAATGCAGCCCGGTCTCTTAACAACTCACACAGGAATGTTGGACTCTTGCCTTTATGTCCTGATAAAACTTAGCAAATGAAGGCTTTATTGCAGTTGTCATCATGGCTAAAAGTCCATCATCATGTGAGAACACGGAATGGTTTCGGATTCTTTTTCACAATTCCCAATGTGATATTGTATCTTCTTTTGAATTACTTAAAATATTTTTTTCTACAGGTAGTGCCAAAGGCATGATATTGTGGTGGGGTCATTTGCTGTACCAGTACCCAGTACCCCATAAACAGACACAAGTACACCACTTGCTTAGGTGCTTAGGGCAATACTAGTCATTTTAAATATTGATCATTTTGTGAAAACGTTACTACAGAACCATAACCTTTAGTACAGATCCATAACCTTTAGTACAGACCCATACACTTTAGAACAGACCCAAGGTTTATTTGGGAAAATATATCATATTTGATTTGTAGTCAACTGGTATCAAGTTAATATACTGTTACAACAGCAACATTTACACTTAAACATAATAACCTGAGCATTATATTCTTAAGTGCTGTTTCAAGTTTAATATCATTTTGCTTTAGCAGTTTAGTTGTATATCCATCCTAAGCACTTACTAATCTCAGGTTCTCTGCTCTGTTCTCTAAGTGTGTAGGATCGTGTCATGATTATGGACCAGGACACTCAATGGTTGCACCAGCTCCTGGCCGAGGTCCAGTTGGAGCAGTTCTACCTAAGGCTTCGAGATGGACTCAATATCACTCGGATTGAGCACCTGAATTATGTGAAGGAATCTGATCTTGAAGCGATTGGCATCAGTAGGCCAGGTCAGTATTTTCTCAGTATGCTTGACGTCACTGTCAAGAAAATAGTCCACATTTTTGGTAGGCACCCGTGACGGCACTCACTATGAGGCAGAACACCAAGCCAGATGAGTTGTTTCCTCCTGCTTAGATTGAAATGACTAATAGATTTGTACATAGATGTGTATTAACTTTACAGATAACCCCTCAACAGGAAATCACTACTAAAGGTCTTGGATGTAAATAAATCATGTTAATGTCATCCCATTTGAATATTAGTCTGTGATCTCACTTTAAATATTTCTGTCTGTGCTTGATTTTGATCAATTATTAATGAATTATTAGTATGCTAAGATATATATGTTGCTAGGTCATCAAAATGTAGTGTATTACAATATTCAAGCTACAATTAACTGTGAGTGTTTGGCGTGGGTTTGTTTTTCGTAGGACAGCGAAGACTTTGGGAAGGCGTTAAGCGTTATAAGACCAATACGCGACCACGCTCATGGATGAACAAGGTGCTGCACTCTTCTTATCCTCTTCTCTCCCCATTGCTTTCGCACTAGACACTTTACTTCACTTGAACCTGTTGGCCTTGCAGGTGTTCAGTGGTCGAGGCCCAGAGGGGAGTGACCAGTGGAGTGGCAGCGGGTCGGGGCCGGAGATGGGCCGAGCTCTCACCTGTCTGATCCAGGACAGTGAGCTGCTGCTGGGGGAGAAGCTGGGCTCGGGCTCCTTTGGGGTGGTGAAGAGGGGCGAGTGGCACACCCCAACAGGAAGAGTCGTAAGTGTGTTTACACTGATTTGGCATTTGAGAAGAATAGAAAGTGTGACCTGTGTATTGCATATTTTCTATATTTGTGTAATGTTCATCGGTTAGATGTTCTCATGTTTTACAGCTCCCAGTGGCAGTTAAGTCGTTAAGGAGCAGTCTGTCGAGGCAAACGGACACAATGACGGACTTCTTACAGGAGGTTACAGTCATGCAGTCCCTTGATCACCCCAACATCATTCGTCTTTATGGGGTCGTTCTCACGCAACCCCTTAAAATGGTAAAAGAGTTTTCCTCTAGCATATTGTAGAGTCCAGTTGGCATTTCTGTTGAATTCATAAAAAAAAATGTGACGGCCACTTCCACTCACTGCTACCTTTACCATAGTGTCATGTCTTAATCTTCTGCTTCTCTGTGACAGGAATGATTCTATTAGGATTCCATTAATGTTGGCCCCTTCTCTCCAAGGTGACAGAGTTAGCCCCGGTGGGCTCCCTGTATGATATGCTGCGCTCGCGCCAGTGTGAGTACCCACTCGCCCGCCTCTGGCTCTTCAGCGTCCAGATTGCAGCTGGCATGGAGTATCTGGAAAGCAGGCGCTTCATCCACAGAGACCTGGCGGCCCGGAATGTTCTTCTGTCCTCCAGAGAGATGGTGAAAATTGGAGACTTTGGTCTGATGAGGGGCCTGGGGCAGGACAAGGACCACTACGTCATGACGGCACACAAACGCATCCCTTTTGCCTGGTAAGAGAAGAAGAGAAGAAGAGGTCGAGAGAGAGGGAGAGACACGGGGAGGATTTGGTTGTCAGTGGAAATCCAGGGCTGTATTTGTCAAACCATACATGCTTGTGCATGCTTCTGTTTCTTCTGAAACCGTATTTCCTCTGCCAAGAAGGCTATGCTTTGATTTGGCTTGGCTTGGTTTGTTTGTTTGTCAGCAGGATTATGTAAAACCTTACTTTTCAAGAAACTTGTTTCTTGCATGTTCTCTCTCTGTTATAGTATTTACAAGTGATGGTTGAAATCTTTCTGTCTCTTTCCCATCATCTCTCTCTCCCTCTCTCCCTCTCTCCCTCTCTCTCTCTCTCTCTTTCTCTCTCTCTCTCTCTCTCTCCTCCCCTCTCTCTCTATGTGGGCTATAGGTGTGCTCCAGAGAGTCTGCGAGTGGGCTCTTTTTCCCATGCCTCAGATGTATGGATGTTTGGAGTCACTCTCTGGGAGATGTTCACATACTGTGAGGAGCCCTGGCTTGGTCTGTCAGGCAGACAGGTGTGTGTGTGTGTGTGTGTGTGGAGGGGACATGTCTGTATGCAGTAGTCTTTACCAAGACCTAAAGTTATTTGAACTGGCTTACATGTTATGTGTTGTAGTGTGTAGATTCAAGCAGGGGCGGCTCGTCCATAAGGGCGATTGGGGCGACGCACTGCCTAGGAAAAAAAAAAAAAAAACCTCCTGATGTATAAACGCAATATCCTTGTAAGTCGCGTAAATGACATGTAAATCTAAATGTAATATTTTTTTTTCTGTCGGATTCTACCACTAGACCGTGTGATCTGCCTCTGTATGTCATTGTCGAATCAGTTAAAAGTCGTTCAGTCAGCCTAAAGTCGTGCTTCAAATGGCCCCGCCCCTTCTAGGGCGATTTGGGGCGAAATGAAAATCGCCCCAGACCTCTCCCATTGACTCCCATGTTAAATCAATTTTTTTCACAAAACAGAGCTCTCAATGCATTCTCTATGGCTTCCGGGAGGGCTCGCCCCTCCATGTCGTGTCATAAGTAGTGGACGTAAAAGCCTATACAAACGTCATACAGCTTCGACGGAGGCATATTCTGTCAAGATGGCTGCCCTGTCCAGTGCAGTAACTCGATTCGCTCTTTGACGGAAACTCCTTTTTAGTCGGCGTACTAATGAAGATAAATTGACAACAAAACAATTAGGACTTCCTAGACCAAATGTATCCATTCAACAGGTTTCTACAAAGGGAGGGAAATCCTACATCCAAGAATTGGAACGAAAGAAAAACGCGGTCTGTATTTCATATACCACTGTCACTTTTCATAGGTTTCACAGTGTGTTTCAGTTCGCTTCTTGCACTAACACTGAATAATTTTTTATATGATGACTTATTTTGCTTTTGTAAGCCAATACTTTCAAGATCAGTCAATAAATATGGTTGGTTTTGACTTATGTTACCCCTTCTTTATGATGTTACTGGACATATCATGTGTCCTGTTAAGCTATGTTACATCATACAACATTTGAGACACGTGGATAATGAAAAAGTGGGATAATTTAATGTGGAGCTACATCATGTTTGCTTATGAAGGCTCCTGGATGCAACTTTCTTCCATAGCTTTCCACCTGTAACTTGCTACTCTAGCTATGTAGCAAGAGGGGACATATTACTGTTGTGTGCTGCCAATAGTGGACAAAAAGGTATTGCTGTATGAGTTAATCAGCTAACTTAATGTACCTACTGAATGGGTCGCCTTAATCATTATCAAAAAAATTGCTCCCCCTGAGAATTTTTTCAGGAGCCGCCACTGGATTCAAGTGAAGTATGTAGTGTAATTGAATGTCTTTTTCAAAATCACAGTGTCATACTGATGATCATAACTGTCATAATGCTGTGAGTGCAACTCCTCTCTGCTGTGCCTGCTAAACTGACGTGCATTGAGGCACTCTCCGTGAATGAACATGCACAGAACAGATGCCCTCTCCTTGCCCGTGTTCAGATCCTGTTCCGTGTGGAGAGAGAGGGAGATCGTCTGGAGCGCCCCACAGACTGCCCTCAGGAACTCTTCGCTGTGATGCGGAGATGCTGGGCCGGCAACCCAAGCGACAGACCCACTTTTTGGATCTCACACTGCTGGTGGCAGAGGTCAGATAGATTAGTAGAAGAACTGATTGACATGACCTTGTACTTGTGACTCTGCTTATATACTTCACAGTGCCACAATATGGCAAAAATAATGGCTGTTCAAAAGATACAAATTTGAGAAAAGACCTACTATATAATAGAGACTATTTGTAAAGGTCCTTTGCCAACTCTCTTTTTGTATTTGATATTTTTCGACGCAGGCGAAGCCTAGGGAGGTTCGTGCCGTCATGGACTCCACCGAGCACAGGAAACTCAGCCTACAGACCAATGACCCGGTGACTGTTATAGACCACGGGTGAGGAAAACATTGGGAACTGGGGAAAGGAGAAATGGGGGGAATGACAGAGAGAGGTTTCATTGTTAACCTACATACACACCCCACTTACATGTTTAAAGGGGCTACCTGATCCTACCACATACCAACTATAATTTGCCATGGCTCTAATCCCTGCATTCTTGCAGTTGTATGGTGCTAGGTGATGAGGGGTCTTGGAGACGGCCTTTGATGCTGCTGACACAATACTAAGGCAGGACAAGACAAACTGTCTATGCTTTTGTAATGTGGTACGTTTAGGAGATGTATGAGGCCAGAAACACAAGGACAGCCTTTAACTGGCACATTTAGGCAACCAGGCCTTCATGAGGGTTGGCAATGTAGACTTGTTCTTAAATCTACAAGTATTTCTTGAGTTAAACACAGGGATTGGACAAAGATATCTTGCAGAAATACCTTCAAAAACTGAAGATCTATTTACTAATAATTAGTAGACCCACACTTTGCCTTCAAAACATTCTCAGTCTTTCAAGGAGTGCAGTCATACAATCTCCACTTCTTTTAGGGATGAAGGAAGGGAGATGTAGTTCAAACTCTGTACTCCAGATCCTACCGGAAAGGTTCAATTCCGTCTAGTTCTGGTAATTGTGCAGGCCACAGAAGGCATTTGATTTTTACCTTTTGATCCCAATAAGTCTTGTGAAATGACACAGACCATCACGGCACTCTCTTCAAACATAAAGCTGCTCGGATGTATTCAAGAGTAAGTGTTGTGTACACCAGACGATGTGTTTTTGTGTATGCCATAGACAAAAATGAGTTTTGAAGGACGGTCCTGCCCTCTATTAAGTGGTGATTTTTAGAGCTATGGTTCTATGGGTTTTTGCAATGACTTGATTGCAAGTGAATATCTGTCCCTGTCAGAGGGCTTTGCCATGGGGACGCAGTATATATATATATTTGCAGTTGCAGGGGTTTTCTGATATTTTGTGCACCCCCGTTAAGTTGTACCAAACCAAACCCTCTCAAGCACCATGTTGTGCCTTCCTAGAACTCCTCTCTAGAAATCAAACACATTTCCTAGTCGAAGTATATTGCTGACAATCCAGAATGAATACTACAAGCCAGAGCTACCAGCCTAAACTAACCTCTGCGGCTCCAATAAAGCAGTTGCCCATGCTTAGTCAAATACAAACAGTATCTTTACCCAGAACATCTAAGCAAACTATTGTAAACATGTAAACATGCCAACTCTTTGCTGCAACCACAACTTTGACCTTGTATTATATATAGGACTTAGAAATTGACCACCCTCAAGTTCTACATACAAATACTGCCCTTTCGTCAGCACCTAATGACATTCAACATGCAATTAGAACTCTGCGCAACATTGGAGTCGGCCCACTTCTACAGTCGTTGTTTGTCTATAGAATATAACAGACTACTATAACAGTCCAAACTACTAGTCTCAGCTCTGAAGGTGGCACAAATACATCCCCACCTCATATCAACCTACGAACAGATGGTGCCACAAGTGTGCTTCGCTCAACCCTTGAGACACTGTTGCACCTCTGAAAAATAGAATAAGACAACCGAAAAGACTCATCCCATGATACACTGACCAGTCCCGTGCACACAAAACTAGAAGGAAAATGGTACTCCATCAAACTTGAGGTATTTCACATAGAATGGCCTAGAAGGATAGCCTTGTATGTAAGTATGACCTTTTTCAATAACAAAACGTAGCAATAACAGAAAAGATCCTGCCCCCCATGACCCTGTAGCGCTTTCAGCATGTCTAAGCCTATATCCTATATCTAATTCCCTTTTCTTGTCAAAAAATACTTGAAAAAATAATAGCAAAGCAATGTACCTTCTTTCTGCATAAAACCAATATCCAATCTGGCTTTAGAGCCCATCATAGCACTGAAATGGCCTTAGTCAAAATTCTGAATGACCTGCTAATCGCATCTGATCATGGGGTGTATTTCAATACTGGTTCTTCTTAGTGCTGCTGATATGTCTATTAATTCATATGCCATGTTTCTGATTCTCTCCCCTCCCTTTCCCCTCCCTTTCTCCCCCCCGACCACACACAAACCAGAGTGAGTTTTCCTTCACCCTGTGGCCTTTGTGCTTGCTCCAGGGGGGTTCAGGCCTTGGGCCCTGTAAAGCGCCATGAGACAATTATATTGTATATAAAATTCAATTGAATTTGTAAAGAATGTTGTCAAAATTACTAGTAGGTGTGAAAGTGTATAAATATGGGTTTGAGTTTGTTTTTTGTCATTTAATTTAATTTTCATTAAATTCACGGTCTTTTCTCTACTAGACTTGCAGGTATTCATTTTACACACAATACTGTACACAATCCTATGGGTGTATATATTTAGTTTGAAACTAAAATCTGAATATAAAACACCATGCTGTACTGTAACTGTGGGCACAGTGAAACACCATGCTGTACTGTAACTGTGGGCACAGTGAAACACCATGCTGTACTGTGGGCACAGTGAAACACCATGCTGTACTGTAACTGTGGGCACAGTGAAACACCATGCTGTACTGTAACTGTGGGCACAGTGAAACACCATGCTGTACTGTAACTGTGGGCACAGTGAAACACCATGCTGTACTGTAACTGTGGGCACAGTGAAACACCATGCTGTACTGTAACTGTGGGCACAGTGAAACACCATGCTGTACTGTAACTGTGGGCACAGTGAAACACCATGCTGTACTGTAACTGTGGGCACAGTGAAACACCATGCTGTACTGTGTGCACAGTGAAACATGCTACATGACGTTTAAGACATTGCCCTCTGGTCCTCCCTGGCAGGCCGGAGCTGTTCGAGTGGAAAGGGCAGAACCAGAGAACCCTGAGTGTTGGCTGGTTCCCTGCAGCCCTGACGGCCCCCGCGGCCGCCCCGCCGCCTCCAGGGTCCAACCCCTCGGGACCGGTGCAGATCTCTGCCCCACTGAGGGGCAGCCTCCAGCACAGGGGGCACGGGGACCTTCATCCCGATCGCAGCTGGGGGACCCCGGAGAACATAGACGAGTCAGTGACACTTTAAGGCTTGGATTCGTTTAAAGGGCCAGTTTGATAAATAGATGATGTATGGTCACCTAATGCTACGCACATGGGAACTGCATCTGGAGATCTTAGAAATACTTTTATTCAGTTTTAGAATTCATACTGTGTTTGCTTTCCGCGTTGGTAAACCTCACAATTATAATCCTCTAGTGGATAGTGTGAGATTGACCAGGCACTATAAATGCATTGATCCTTTGTTGGGCTGACCAATCTTTCCAAAATCCTGTTTCCAGCAGCACACCCTGGAAGGTTGCATTGGCCCGGGAGAAGGAGGGCTCCAACCTGCAGAAAATGGCAGGTCAGAAAAATGAATATGATCTACAAATACTCCAGACCCGTAGGGTCCCAGATCTTTTAATGAATAAGTTTGACATTCATTATTATTCGTTGAATTAATTATTTTACATTCATTATATATATATGTGTATCATTGTCACTTGCTAGTTCTATAAATGCTCTTTTGAAGGTGCAGTGTGGAGTATGGAGGGGGATCTTTTAGCAGAAATGGAATATAGTATTCATAATTCTGTTTTTCATTAGTGTTTAATCACCTGTAACTTCGAATCAATGTGTTTTCATTATCTTAGAATGAACCCTCCATATCTATATAGGGAGTGGGTCCTCTTCCACAGAGTTCGCCATGTTTAGCCGCCATGTTTAGCCACCATGTTTCTACAGTAGCTCAGAACAGACAGGGAGGGTATTCAGTTGGTTGCAATTCAGCAACCCCACCACTAGATGGCACTAAATCCTACACACTGCGCCTTTAATACAGCCCAATATACCTCAGATGATCATTGAACAATTATGAATTCACAGTTTCACATTGTCTTGCAGGATTTTCCAAGAGTTTAGAGTCTGTCCTGGGTGGCGCGCCAAGCACAGAGCGAGTGAGTAACTCTGGGGGCAGACCAGTCGCCCGCAGGCCCATGCCCACGGTCCTCGTCGGAGGTCACGTTGTTCAGGACACTCGTCGTTTCAGTGATGCGAGCATCCCCCCACCGCGCCCACCTCCCCCTAACTTCAAACAGTTAAAGGCCCAGTTTGTTGGCCGGGACCGCCGGGTGACTCAAGGCCCAGTACCGTGGCCTCCTCCTCAGTATCCACAATTTCTGCAGCCACAGGCACAGCCACAGCATGGCGGTGGACCCAGCAACCTGACCAGAATGGGCCACTTGGCTCGATCCACGCCCCTGCTGGATGACAGCGGGGACAAAGACAGGGAGAGAGAGAGAGGACGGGAGAAATACCCACCACACATGCAGCTGGATAAGGAAGGATTAATCAAACAGGTATTGTATCTATTGTTTCTGCAATTCTGTTTACCATACACACCTTCTTAAGCAAATGTGACGAGCTTGTGTGTGGTTGATCAGGTACTTGAGGCTGTCCACGGAGCGACCAGTGAGGAAGCACGAGCTTCACTCATCAGGAACGACTGGAACCCAGTGAAGGCGGAGCAGCAGCTCAAGGTAATGTTGATCCAAATAGAATCAGATTTCTGTGTGATGTTACGGTATCATAGAACATGGGTCTGTGTGATGTTACGGTATCGTAGAACATGGGTCTGTGTGATGTTACGGTATCATATAACATGGGTCCCTGCATGTGGCACACGGTATTTGGTCTGATACCGATTTGCAATAAGAATTTAGATAAGTTTGATGACTAAGAATGAGTGCCTGCTTAATCGATCAGTCAATCAAACAAACCTTTATTACAGCCTCAAGGTCCAGAGAAGACATCACATATAATAAATTACATATACAAATACATACATACACACATATAAATTACATGCAAAAGCACAATAACTAAAATCAATCAAAATAACCATAACTGAGATTGGTAGCATATGGAACTGAACGTTATGTTGGATAAGACCAAGATGATTTCATTTTCAGATTCATAAAGCCCGTAAATACATTTATACATAAAATTTCTTCACACAGTATGGAAATGTTTTACTCCTGCAGCCACAAACAGCTGACTTGCACTACACGTCTAGGTCTCTCATGTAGTATTCTCATGGCATCATTAATACGCTACTGGAAGTCTCTGGAAGCTTGCTTTTCTGTAGTTTGACCACATGTGTTCATTATAGAGTGGTGTATAGTATGCTCTTCACAGGTGTGCAGTATAGAGTTGTGTACAGTATGCTCTTCACAGGTGTGCAGTATAGAGTTGTGTACAGTACGCTCTGAACAGAGACGTCTTCACAAGTGTTCAGTATAGAGTTGTGTAGAGTATGCTCTTCACAGGTGTGCAGTATAGAGTTGTGTAGAGTATGCTCTTCACATGTGTTCAGTATAGAGTTGTGTAGAGTATGCTCTTCACAGGTGTGCAGTATAGAGTTGTGTAGAGTATGCTCTTCACAGGTGTTCAGTATAGAGTTGTGTACAGTATGCTCTTCACAGGTGTGCAGTATAGAGTTGTGTACAGTATGCTCTGAACAGAGACGTCTTCACAAGTGTGCAGTATAGAGTTGTGTACAGTGTGCTCTGAACAGACATCTTCACATGTGTGCAGTATAGAGTGGTGTACAGTATGCTCTGAACACGTGTTCAGTATAGAGTGGTGTACAGTATGCTCTGAACACGTGTTCAGTATAGAGTGGTGTACAGTATGCTCTTCACAGGTGTGCAGTATAGAGTTGTGTATAGTACGCTCTGAACAGAGACGTCTTCACAAGTGTTCAGTATAGAGTTGTGTACAGTACGCTCTGAACAGAGACGTCTTCACAAGTGTTCAGTATAGAGTTGTGTACAGTATGCTCTGAACAGAGACGTCTTCACGTGTGTTCAGTATAGAGTTGTGTACAGTATGCTCTGAACAGAGACGTCTTCACAAGTGTTCAGTATAGAGTTGTGTACAGTACGCTCTGAACAGAGACATCTTCACTCTGTCTGTACACACACTAAACTTGCTCAAGAGAACACTAGCTTCAGCATTGCCTATAGATATCTTCATTGACTGTCGTTTGTTCGGTCATAAAATGGTCAAGATATTTGACCTTATTACAGACACTGAGATTATTACTAGACAACTTTAAAGTCAGGACATTTTAGACATAGGTCCTCAGATCATGGTGACACTCTGACTGGCATTGTATTTGATATCATGTTCCACACTATACAAGGTGCTGCTAGCGACCAGCGCTACATGGGCATCATACGAGTCTGGCATTAAGCCATGAATCATAAATCCAGAAATATGATCTAAATTAACCACTAGCTTTGTTATCAGCTAGGTTATTTATTACTTGATGCCCCTCATGTGGTATAATCCCCACTGAATCATTATTCTCAGTACTGTCCGCCTTATTCAACACACTTTGAAAACAGTGAAATCGGTACTTTAATGCTGTCACCATAACCTTGCAATACTGTCTGTTGCAGAGACTCCATCTGCAGTGCATGGTAGAGATAACTAGCCGTTATTAAGAACTCTCACTTCTTTCAAAAATCAGTAGCATTGTTACTTAGCAACCTCTTAGCCGTGGAATCAGCCCTCGTGGTTGGCTTATTTTTACAGATGAAGCGAATAGCATTCTTATATCCACAAGTTCATATCCGCTTTCACATCTTCAATGACATGTACACTAGAAGAAGTATTGTTTTGAATAAAGAAATTGATGAAGTCAAGCCTATTGAGATATTCATCCTCGTTCTGATGGCATTTTTAGGGTGTATACATATTTAAGATGATGAATTCATAGGGTGTATACATATTTAAGATAATGAATTCCTTATCATTGAAAGTAAACTATTGCATCACACCAGTCAACACCACGCCTCACCACATTTTTTAATGAGTCAAGCTTCTTATTCCATAGAATAGCCGCACCATCTGATATCTTACCGCAGACTATTCCCACGTCAAGGTCAGCTGTAGACTCCCAGCCCCATGCAAGTTATCACTGAAAGAGTTTTTCCAAGTCTTGCTTCGTTAAAAATGTCTCTTGAATTACATAGTATGTCACAGTTCTCCAGAAGGTTGTCAATAACTAGGCAGCGAGCTTTATCCCCTGTGCTCTGTCCCAGACGCAGGCCATGACAGCTGTACAACAACGCCTGAATAAGACGTCTGCTCTTTTATTAATTCAGTCATTCGTTTTGAAGTTACATCGTTGATATTCAATATGTTGAAAATACAGATGCTTTCAACAACCCCTGCACCTCCCTTTTGATGTTCTGTTTTGTGATCCTCACTCTTGTGCTCTGTCTTTCTTTCTGCTTCAGATCGGGCATCTGTACTTCATGAGCGCGTGTTCCAAAGAGGACTGCCACAGAATCCTCTCCAGACACAAGTGGGACCTGCAGCAGGCCAGTCGATACATAATCAGGATGATCAAGGAAGAGAGGGGGAGAGAGAGAGGGAGAGAGAGGGAGACGGCGGACACAGCGCCGGACAGAAGAGGAGCAGAACGGGTGTAGAAAGAGCCCAAAATAAACCTGACCAGGAACAAACAAATGGACGTTTTTTATCACAATTTGAATTATATTAACCTTTTATAGTTTCTTAACAAAGAGATTTATTTCTAGATTTCTAGAAGTCCAAAACTAGATTTTTATCCTGAGAAAATGTCAAACCTTTTGTAATGGATGAATTCAATAAATGTCAGTTGGTTTAATCTGACTAAAACATGTCATATATCTGTCTGTGTGTCCTTAGTGGGGTTACTCCTTCCATTTGAACTTGTTATCCACATCGCTCGCAGAGGGGCAGCACTGAGTCTGTTGCTGCCTCTCTCTCCTTCCCAGACTAACTTATAAAGGCCCACCCATAAGCTCTCCCCCAGCTCAATACATCATGTGCAACAGCCCAGCCCACACAGGGTGGAGCTAGAATAACACACAGTTATCACTGGAGGGAGAGAGCAACGGCCCAACACTCTTTCTCTCCCTGCGACATCTTTTCCATTCAAACAGATCATGAAACATGGTGGTCTTTTCTGATAACAGTTTATTATACTATGTGATATTGACAGGTCATGATAGAAACAGGTTAGTTACACTGACGTCAGCATGATTTGATTGTGGATAGAAAAAACTGGTGTTTTGGAATACCACAGTAACTTTGCATAAACAGAATGATCCACAAAAAAGTAGAGTGAAAATGAGTATCTTTTGCTATTTGGTTTATGGCACAGTCTGAAACATGTTAGTAAGGCCACTTAATATACACCATATGACAAAAGTATTTGGCCACACCAGTTGGGTGGAGGAGGGACAATGAGACTGTTTTTCCGGGTTTGGGCTAGGCCCCTTAATTCTTCAGCATACCAAGACATTTTGGACAATGCTATGCTTCCAACTTTGTGGCAACAGTTTGGGGAAAACCCTTTTCTATTCCAACATGCTGTTATAGCTGCGAAAGGGGGGACCAACTCCATATTAAAGTACATGTATTTGAATGCAATGTCATTACAGACCCTGTTGGTGTAATGGTCAGGCGTCCGAATACCGAATACCGAATACTTTTGTCCATATAGTGTATATGTGGAACACTAACAGAAACATTATCACAATACCACTGGACAGAAATGTACAAATTATTAAAGGCACTGAGTTCATAATTCAGATTTGACAAGAGGTATAATTTCACTGTTTTTTTTTTGGCTTTATTTCAATCATTTAACTAAACCAACAGCTCGATCTAGTCTAACGAGATGACCCAAGCATCAGTATCTTATCTTAAAGTGCCCTGATGAGGGTGGTTTCTAAAGGCATTCAAGGTGGACAGATAGCACGTTCATCCTGCTCTGTTGGCTGCAGCTGTGGGTCTCATGATCGGAATCTTTACTTGGCCTCTCCCTCCGCTCCCGTGTATGTCATTATTCCACACGTTTGAAAGGTTTGTTTTGTAAACACACAAGAACCACTCTTCACCCTTGACAACAAGCTGATTTGGGGAGCGAGCCTTTCAGACCAAATACAACCTTCATAACAGCCGCCGTAATATCGCCCTCGCTTCATGGTGCTTACAGTCCCTGCACACAAAACAGATGGACACCGTTTCTTTTTGGCTACACATGTGGACGTTCCCACACCCTATGATCCCAACACGTTAAAGCCTGTCATAATGTGCAGCATTCCTGGTTGAGAATATGGGCATGCCTCCAGAACAGTGTTATTACCAACTTAGACCCCCACCGCCACAGCCTCCACACACACACACACGCAAACTCTCTCCTTCCTCCTTTACACTCTAACTCCGCATTAGAACAACACCCAGTTCAGTGACCTTACAGGATAGAGTGACTCACACAAGATTTCTCTTTCCACCCTCAGCCTGCATTCCTAGCAGATACAAACCTACACAACCTCCCAACATGACACACCTACTCCTACGTATAATATATATACACAACAAACGTAAAAAATAAGTACATGAACACACCAACTTCTCAACTCCTACCAAACCTGACATTTCTCCCGGATAACAGACATCTTTGCATGGTTATTACATAAAATGGTTCTTTCAGGTAAATAGTATAAAAAAATCTTTAGTATTTCAAAGAAACCTTCATGTTATTTGGTAAATAAAAATGACTATAAAAAGGCAGTAGTTGTGGTAAATAATAAACTGATATAAAAGGTGGAAATGGTGCCACTGTAATACCCTAGCATAGAGTAGGGGGAAATAAGGGTGTGTAGAGTGTGCCATCTCTTTTGGGAATGGTGAGATGGCGCATGGACGGGAGAGAGAGAGCGTGACCGCATCTTCAGGGAAAGGCGATATGAGCCGATTCTCTTTCCCACTCTTCTCATCCTCTTAAGAGAAAACAGTGTTGCGCTGATTGGTTTCCCCAACTTTCTCAAAGAACATGAAATCCTACAGGAAAAAGAAACGGCACATAAATGATTTCATAAACAGCGATTTATCCATTTAGGCACCGAGTGCGATGTTTGAATATCTGAGCTACACTGGCATTAAGTAAGGAATTTCAACTGAGCATTTATTACTCACAATGAGAAAGCACGCTCCCATCAGCACGGCCTTCATTTTGACGTCCATGTCCAGGGGAAACTGGATCCCAAAGTTATCCGTGTCTGTGAACACCTCTTTGAGCAGACCACTCCACTGCTTACTGATGCGGCCAATACTTTTCCCCCCATCCTTCCCCTTCAGCTGCAAACACATATGACAGCATGTGTTATATTGGCATCCAGATATGAGGGGGACAAACCCATAGAGAGAGGCTGGACCTATTTTTTCATGCAGTACACTTAGGCTTGCGAAATAGCTAGGTAGCTTTGGATTAAACTCTTTCACGAGTTTCCGGTTTAAAGAAAACAAACCCCTCTGTGTCTGACATTTCTCCACTCTCCCTACATGGGACACTACAGCTGCTCCAGATTCAACCAGATAGATTCACCCTTTCAAAGGCAATGGCTTTTCAACCAGATCATGGTATCATATTGATAATAATGTCACTACAACTTAAGAACGAATCCTTTAAATGTTTTCCTGGCCATTTTTTTTAATCCTGTCACCCTATTACCCGATGAGTTCATGATGTGAGTTGAAGTAAAATGATACGGTAATTTTCAAAAACAAAAAAGTGTAAAAAACTTAAATTGTCATGTTCAGAAGATATATCCATCTTGGCTACAGCCAGTTTAAAGAATTGTACATCAAGGACAAGTTGGTACACTGTATCTGGTCCAATAGTCAACCTTTTTGTTTTTGCCTTTGGCCAAATGGGATCAAACAGTTGAATTAAACTTGCTAAATCCACAGGATAAACCCACTAATACCCTGGCTCTCACCTCAAAGTTCACATCTCCACAGCAGTTGCAGGCAAGGCATGGCCCCTCTAATTTCATCACAGTCTCACGGTTTGGGCCAAGGATAGAGAATTTGGGATAGCAAGGGTGCCAGTCCTGGCTAACATAGCCAATGGTGGTACCAGGCGGTGCTTGTACCTCCATCTACAAAACACACACACAGAGAGAGAGAGAGAGAGAGAGAGAGAGAGAGAGTTCTTAAATTACATTCAGAATGGCTAATTTGCTGTGCATTAATACTGCATTCTTTGGTGATTACAATACATTTCTGACCATGAGGCAATCAGTGCTTGACATTGCTGCCTGTGACTGGGTCTCTGTCCGTGCCATGACGAGCCAAGAATAGTCTGTTACTAAGGTTAGGACTCTCACATGACACCCGAGACGGGCTGTGGACAGTGAGCGCCAACATGGTCCAGAGTGTTCATATGACACCCTTGGTCTCGCTCCAGCCAGTGGTGCATAGTGGTGCCAGTGATTTAATGGCCATTGAGGTAGAAGAGATGAAAAGAAAAGGGACGGGCTTGGGTAAATAAAAGCCCATTCATAGGAAAGTACTTTCCACTCTCTTTAGGCAGGAAGACATGTCAGCAGTTAGTCACACAAGTCATGTTTCACAATAAATAGCTTGAACGCTCACTGGCCACACCAGCATGCCAGTAAAACTAAAGCATTTGTTGCCTAAGAGCCACTGTTTTCAGGTCTTTCAGGTTAGTCGAGTGGCCAGTTTGAAACTGGAATCTTAGGGTTATCAAAAGGGGTTAGTTTCAGTGCATCACAGGAACAGTCCCCAAACATGAATAGTTGCCTGAATGGTCTCATCACCTCTTGGAGGCAGCAGGGGCACCAGCAGGAAACACAACGGAAGGGCCGAATCAACCGGATGACCTCACGGTCATTGACGTCCTTAATCTTCATGTCGAAGCTGCGCAGCGCGCCACAGCAGTTGCGTGTACAGCAGTCATTCTTCTCCTTAGCCTTGTAGATCTTCTGGCCCAAGCTGTTCTTGATCTCATACTGGTTGTTGGTCTCAAAGCCAATGAACGCTTAAGGAATGCAGGAAGAGGAGAGAGAGAGAGAGAGAGACATTACTATGGAGAAATCATTCCCAGGAAGTGAATGGTTGGACAAAGCAATGGCTCAATGATTACTGAGCTTGAAGAAACAACACAAATGTCTTTTTTGACTAACCTTCCATAAGCTCTACTTTCTGATGTATCAAAATCTGATCCACCTGAAACAGAGAGACCAAAAGGTTGACGTTGACATGGAGAGAAAAGGGAACACTATTGTGTCAGACGGGACATCTGAAAGTTTGTCATTCTCAGTACTGGATTGTGGTGAGAGCCGATGCTTGCAAAACTGGCTTTCAATCTGAACCCCACAGTTTCCATGCTTAACTCTGCACTACCACACTGAGCTCTGCGTTTCAGTTCAAACTTTTCACATGCACTAAACATGCTTAATCATTCCCAGTCAGATTTAGACCACTCCTCATGATTATCCCCACACATACGTCTTCATTTAATGTGCCTGGCTCCACAAGATCACAAATGAATTAAAGACGACAAATGTGGAAGAAGTCACTAGCCACTCCAAAGGTGGTTTGAAAAAAAAAAAAATGAGGTGTCAAACTAATGCAATCAGACATGGTAATTGTACTGCTCTGGACTCACGTGACGGAGGACCTACCTGTGTGAGGTACTCCAGACCTGGTGGCACCCCCACTGGTACTGACATTGGAGCCACCGCTGCAGCAGGTGAGGGCTGGTATTGGGGGGCCGCTGGTCCTGGAGGTCCTCCTCCGTACTCATGCAGTTGCATGGGTGGACCGGGGCTGACTGGACCAGGCTGGTACATGACTGGCTGGTCTGGGCTGGGCTGGTAACCCATATGAAACCCAGGCGGGGGTGCCTGGCCAGGGTCAACGTAACCTGGCTGGGACATAGGGTATGGGGGCATGGAATATCCATCAGGTTGAGGCATGGGGTAAGGACCCTGATGAGGTGAAGGGTACCCTGTAAAAAAAAAAAACAACAACAAAATAAACCCATTGTTTGTGAGATGCCTGATAACATGCAAGGAACATAGCCACTGTGGTTTGAGCTGAAGCTGAGGCATCCTCAAAGGACTTGGTGCAGTGATAGAGGTCAAATAGCAGCAATGGTATAACACAATACGGTACACATAGTTTTACCGAACCGTTCCGTAAAGGCCTCTTGTGTAGTACGCTGTAGCTACCCAAATACAGTACATTTTCTGTGTAGGTGAATATACCAGCTTGAAGCCACTTGCACCATTCCTATCTATGAGAATATCATCAAATATGAGCCCCTTTTGGGCAGTGTGTTGTGTTGTGGCCGCTGACTCATTGAGGGGGATTCCACCATGTTTCTACATGCTACTATGAAGAGAAACGAGTTTCATTCAGCCACAGCACACACTGCTTACTTTATAAATAGTAATTTTCATTTCCCTCTGGACACAATTAACTACATAGATCTGCAGTTAGAGACACAAACCAAATAGAAATAAAGTAGTATACTATACTCTATACTATTAGAAAATCATTCAACAGGCAACATCTTCAGTTCATGAGTATGAATGTTCACTTCTGTTTTTCATTTTTCTGCAACTTTCTCCACAGCTGTCATTCTTTCATTCATGTTTCTATCACTTATTTGCCCTTCTTTGTGTATGACACAGAGAGTCACCCAACACCATTTGTTCATCGTCACTAGATATTCTGCAGGAACCGGTTAGGGCTGTTCCTAATATTCTGGAGTCCTGGGAAGAACAATGCTTCCATACAGGTCCCATGCAAATGAACTGGGGCCCACAGGTTGGGAGCTTGTAGTAGTGTCAGGCACGGAGTCGTTTCTCTCTGTAGCAGAAGGCTAAATGAAGAGACATGAGTGTGGCCCTCGGAGTAATTTCTCTCTGTAGCAGAAGTCTAAATGAAGAGACATGAGTGTGGCCCTTGGAGTCATTTCTCTCTGTAGCAGAAGTCTAAATGAAGAGACATGAGTGTGGCCCTTGGAGTCATTTCTCTCTGTAGCAGAAGTCTAAATGAAGAGACATGAGTGTGGCCCTCGGAGTAATTTCTCTCTGTAGCAGAAGTCTAAATGAAGAGACATGAGTGTGGCCCTTGGAGTCATTTCTCTCTGTAGCAGAAGGCTAAATGAAGAGACATGAGTGTGGCCCTTGGAGTCATTTCTCTCTGTAGCAGAAGGCTAAATGAAGAGACATGAGTGTGGCCCTTGGAGTCATTTCTCTCTGTAGCAGAAGGCTAAATGAAGAGACATGAGTGTGGCCCTTGGAGTCATTTCTCTCTGTAGCAGAAGTCTAAATGAAGAGACATGAGTGTGGCCCTCTGAGGCATTTCTCTCTGTAGCAGAAGGCCCTCCCTGCATTCCTTTCCCAGAGTTCAATGAGTCAATAAGAGATAAAATGCTGACATTCAGGCTTCCTCTGCAAGACTCGTGAACTCGTTGAAGTGATTTGGAAAATGTTAAGAAGAGTTCACTCTTAGTCTCCCAGAGACGTACTACTGGGGTTGGGAAGGGTACTTCTGAAATGTAATAAGTTACAGATACTAGTTACCCTGTTCAAAATGTGACAAGTAATGTAACTATTTTAATTACTCCAACAAAGTAATGTTATCTATTACCTTTGATTACTTTTAATTACCATATTTGTTTGATTGGCAAGCGAGAGATGGTGAAAATTAAAAATGTGTGCGCATCCTACCAAATGAATGGAACCCTTTTAGACAGCGAAAAGATGCAAAGCAACAGAATGAATGTTATATTCTACATATAAACTTAAACCTTTAACCTAACCTTAAACCTAACCTTTAACCTAAAAAAAATCTATTCGGATGCAACGCCTCTGTAATCACCAACATTTTGATTAGTAACTGTAATATAATCACATATATTTTCTCAGTAACTGCAACAGATTACAATAACATTTAATTTGTGATTTAATTGTGTAACTCTGTTACATTTTTCCTACAATTCCACATGCCCCATCACCAAAACATGTAGGCCTATACAAGTAACTTTAATACGTCATTGCTCTGTACTCAACGCATCATTAGAATAAAGGAACTGACACATACTTCCAGGAACTTTGGCATTTATTAGGCAAAGGGTCATTCAACAGTCATGTGACCTACCTGGCGCAGACATGATGATGCACAGTTCGTTTCAATCAAGGGTTGACTTGTTCTCTCTCACACGCCAGGGATTGCTATAATAAACGATACAAAAAATGATGGGGTCATAAAACGTCGAGAGGGTAGGCTATTCTCGTGTACTGTGGGATTTGTACCCCAATATGTCTATATAAAACATTTTCTGAAAAAATCCAATACCCTTCAAAGATGGGACAATCAGAGCATCGGGCAAACGCACAGGTGGATGTGGAAGAAAGAACCGCCTACCCTAGACAAAAAGCTTGTCAGTTAAGATAACCAACTAGTAGGCAATTTAACGGTCCACTTGTTTCATTAACTTATGAAACTTATTTGAAAATCAAGTCTACCGTAAAAACGGATGAAACACCTGTACCGAGAAAAAGATTTGAGTTTTAAACTGTCCAGTAACGTAGGCCTAATATATGGTTATTCGCCTCTTCAGCACTACAAATGCTGTGCTGTTGTATTGTGGCAAGTTTATTTCCTCCACTTGGTCAACTTGTCTGACAAGGAGAACATTTCAACAATGATCGCAACCATAGACATATATGTCTCGCAACAGCCTACGTAATAATCATGTTCATTTCAGCGTTGACGGCTCTGTCACAATTCTTCTTGGATGTAGTCTGGATACGAACAGAAAAGATACGTTGCCTGGACAATTATTGCCTGCCCTACTAGATTAGCCTACAATGTTAGAAAAATGGAAAATAACGGCTTTACAGTTACCGCTGGCTATATACAAAATACAGCAAGGACATTTGACGGTAACAAACTGGAGGACCGAATAGTCGACTACTCACCTATCGGTACATCTGAAATCTACCAATCTGGTGGTTTGCTAGTTTTGGTAATCCAAGAAAGTATTCTGTAAATGTTCGATTTTTGATTTGGGCAGTCTAGCGACGGTACAAAACTGAAAGCTTATTTTGGTTTTCTGCCTGAAGCCTACTCCGCCCTAAATTTGACTATTTCCCCCCGATTGAGAGTTTCTCCTCCCCCTATTGCTGACGCATGTACACCGTCTTGGAAAGTCACAATAAAAAGAAGAATATGAAGACCGTCGCGACATTCAATTAATCAATTAGCCTTAGAATTGTTTAACAGACGAGCTTAAGCGCAATTCACATTAAGTGTAGGCCATTACGTTTCATTTCCTAGCCTTCCATTCGCAGAAACCGACCAGAGCACCACTAGGTTATATATATAGGCTATATAATCTAATTTTCTAAGACATTTCAGAAGGAGGAGCTATGCGCGTGAACTGCAAGTAGTTTACCTTTCATGCAACATACCCAATCTCAGCATAGTTTAATAACGGCATTACTGTCTGCACATCACTGTCTGCACATGACACAAGCCTATGCAACGTCGAATGATTGTCCTAGGAAATTACAGTTCAGCTCCGTGACAGGGATGATTTAACTGGACGCAGGCTAAATAGGCTACATATTTGTGAGGCTGTACATAACCTAACCAATGACTGTAAAAAGCTTTTGACAGTCGTTGAGCCGGACATAGAAAATATGTCTATCTTAGGCTATATGGGTTGTATGCCGTTAGAGGGCAATGTAGTCCAAAAAAAGCTGTCTGTAGGCTTGGAGGTGGCTGGGAAATCACTACAGAGTAGTTTTGATGTAAATTATTACTAGAAATGAAATAGTCAGTTTAACACGTTTTTACATATTGCTGCTATTCATTTCGAAAGAACCTGGGTACATGTTTTCAGTCCTAGATCAGATTTACTCTTTGATCCAGTAATTGTATCGTAGTAGGCCTGATTTTGGTTTTGCATAAAGGTAAACATGAAGGTAACGGAGCATTATGTCTGATTGTTGTATTTAATCTGACTAGCCAGCAGGAAATAAATAGAGGTCCACAACTGGGTACAAAACCGAAGAACTTTTACTTGCAGAATCTCTCGTCACTTTTTCACTCACACAGTACAGGCAAACCGTTGAAACCGTTAACGAGAAGTGCAACTCGCTGTGGACTATGGGAAATGTAGTAACACATAACACTTAACTTACCGCATTATCAAACAACAGTATTAATGAAACAATCATTCAAATCACATTAACTAAGGCAATTATGCATATTTAAATACATCCAATACAAATTCATTTTAGCTTAACTTCACTTAAATCAGTAGTCAAATAATTAACTCAAAGTCAAATGTAAACTGTACACTTAAAGTTACAACACTGATCAAATACGGAGGAAATGGGAACATGAAGCCCATATGACATTTCAAACATGTAATTAAGTGAAGATTGCACACGCATCACTCATTATTTCTCATAACTTCTAACTCATTCAATTCTAACTCATACATTCTAGTTATTCTTATTAAAAAAAGGACTGATAGCCACGATATGTCTACAAATATCGTTTCACAATGAAGAGCCATTACAATACTGAAAAAATCACAGCTGGATGAAATCAGCCGGAAGTGGAATTGACAGAAAAACAGAATGCATGTATCAATTAGTGGGAATTTGAAAAAGAAAATCCACTTCAAATGTGTTGGTAAAATCAATATAGCCCCACACCCACCACCAAGGGTTATTACAAACACAAGGAAATATTAAAACTGTGCATTTTCTTTAGGGATTTAAAGATTTACAACTTATCAATGTTTCTTTATTCTGGGAACTTTTGTTCAACATTATAACCTGGGGAGAGTGTATAACTAACAAAGGTCTAACAAATATTCTTCAATGTAACTTTTTCTCTTATAAGTTTGACTTTGGCGACTTAGGAGGCTGCTCATCAGACATTTGTATTGTGTTGAATGTGAGTGCATTCTTCCAAATGTAATAAGTGGGATGAAACCATATCAAAAGTTGCATAGGATAAAATACATTTCAAGTTAATTTAAATATGCATTAAAAGCACATGTAGTCATTAGTCTAAGAAGGGTGAATGAAATGCCTGAACTTGTCTGTTTAGTTCAAGGTCTCCAACAAATCTCTCTACATGTCCCTGCTTAAAAGACTATAACAATCATACGAATCTCATTTGGTTGGCTTCCCAAACTGTTTAAGTTAAAGCAGGAGTAAACCTTAGTCTATTTAATCAACATCTTGCATCAAGGTCCCAATCATAGTTCATCTAGGCCTACGTGGCTTACTAAAACAGTTTCATAAGTATGGTGCTAGCAGTTTAATGATCAATTTAATTTCTGCACTAATACCACTACACTAAATATACTGTGAAGTGCAAAAAAATTGGACAAAATTTCTGTTACTGAGAATAGTTATAATTATTTTTGTTTTGTAGAATTTTGGAGTGAAAAAAAGGAAAGTAGCACTGTGCAAAAGAGATTAGAGCTTTCAAATAACTTTGACCAAGGTCTCAGACCTTAATTAGCGTGTTAGAGCTACAGCTTGTTCACAATCATCGACTAAGAAATGGCAGTTAACAGGAACGGTTGAGGTCAAGTTGAGGTCTGGCAGACCAAGAAAACTTTCAGAGAGAACTGCTCATTGGATTGCTAAAAGGGCCAATGAAAACCCCCGTTTGACTGCAAAAGACCTTCAGGAAGATTTGGCCAACTCTGGAGTGGTGGTGGACAGCTGCACAAATATGACCTTCATGGAAGAGTTACCAGAAAAAAACCTTTCCTGCATCCTCAACACAGAATTCAGCATCAGAAGTTTGCACAGGAACGTCTAAACAAGCTAAAGGTATGTTTGGAGAAAAGGGTGCACCATTCCATGACAAGAACACCTCTCCAAATGGTAAGCAGAAGGGGTGGGGCATCGACAACACTGAAAATCTGTGGCTAGAGCTCAAACCTCAACAGTGCAGGCAAGATGGCCCAAGAATCTCCCAGAACTAGAAACCTTTTGTGAGGAAGAATGGGCAGAAACCCCCCAAACAAGAACTGAAAGACAACCTGGGGCTTCAGGCCCTTTTCCTTTTGTCATTTCTAAACTGTGAAAAAATAGAAATAAAAAAGTAATATTGCTTGAAATATTAAAGAAATGTCATTTTTTACCTTTATGCCCTTTCTTTGGAAATCACTTAGCTCTTCAGAGTAACATATATTTTGACCAGGGGTACGCAAACTTTTGCATGGCACTGTACAGGGCTCAGTGTTGAACCTGATGTAGCATACATTCAATGAATTACATCCATCAGAGAAGCACAAGTCATAAACTGGAGGATAGGCTAGGGTTTTATGGGTATTTTGGGAAAAATGCATATCTCACTTGGCTTTCCATCATTATCCCTATATTGTTTGAACAGGGCATGCAGACATTTCATAGCAATCCATAAAGTTGTTATGCGCCCTCTCTTCATAACATAAATAACATTATCCACTTTGAAAAATAGATATGTTCTGAATCAATACTATAGCTGTATAGTGTGTCATAAGATATTAAACTAACAACCTGATTCGTGGTCTTGATTCAATGAAAAACACCATCAAATGAATTATGGGAAGTAAATGTTTTTTGTTACTAATCTAAGTTTCCTTTTCCTTGTTGTTGGTTACTTAACTGTCTAACTGGTTAAGCTGATTAGCTGGTCAACTGGTCTAGCTTCGATAATTTATATTCTTTTTTTAACTGCAGTTAATCCAGGTTCCTCATGGGTTTAAGTTGAGCTCCATTTGATTCCTGGAGTAATAGAAACACTAACCTTTGACCTGAAAATCAGGGACTATATTCTGAGGGTTTCTGGTTTGCCTCTTAAAGAACTCATCGTGTTTCATCTAAGACTTTCCCAATAAAGGCTAAAGGCTAAAGGCTAACCACTGAGAGGAAATGTCCATGCTGATTGATATTGTTTATAACGAGTCTGTGGCAACCTGTATCTATGATTTCATTATGACCACAATGATCATAATAATCACACAATAGCAAAAAGCAGGAATAATATTGTCTCCAAACAAAAAATGGTTTAGTTTATATTTCTGCCATAAACATTTGGTAGCCTAGATAGCGAATATTGTGAGAATCTACTGTAGACCTCTCTAAAGGCAAAGAGAAGGGAAAACAGTCATGGCTGAAAATATGACAGGAGTTTAATCAACTGTGGGAGAGGAGACATTCTTTTAGTTTTGTTTTTGGAGGAGGTTGGTTATATGTCTTTTTTGTTTGTTTTTTAAAATCACACACAATTTCTTTGAAATAAAACATCTTTTGGTATCCACATATGTAACACACCTGTACAAATGACAACAAATTAGAGTTCTTTGGTAAATCGCATGTTTACAGAAAAAGCTAAAGCGCTCAAAGAAAAGAACACTGTTCCAACAGTCAAACATGGCGGTGGTTCACTGATGTTTTAGGGGTGCTTTGCCAAAACATCAAGGTACTCTGGAGCCCACTGTTCCACCCACTGTCACCGAGCTGTGTCTCAGTCGAAGGTCATGGGCCCTTGAGCAGGATAAAGAAGCAAAACCCATCAGGTGGCCGTCCAGATTTCAATTCTATTGAACAGAGAGATCTGAAAACTGCAGTTGAAGTAATAATATTAATAGTACCTCATACTAAGAAATGGGAATACACCATACAGAAAGATAAACTACTGGCACGGAGAAACCATTCCAGACCGATAATATTCAAACTATTGGTACGAAATCTAATTCCGTATAGAAATAATGCACTAACTATATTCTGGTTCCGTAGCCAAATGCTTTTCTTGAAAGGGAGCCAATATTTTTATTTACTGGTGTAGATGTATTTACAATGACTACACAATCCCCAGCCTGTACTTTATGGTGATGGTTTTCTATTGGCTGAGTTGACTAATGGAGGGCTGTACGATGGCCCAAACTACATTTGGTGTTTTGGTGTTCAGTCAGGGCTGCTTCCTTGGGAGGATGGGACCTTTCCGAGTCCTTCCAAGTCGGGTACTTCACAGGCTAGGCAAGACTCCTTCAACAATGGAACAGTCTAGCCAGTGTGCAGGTCTGTGTCATTGAAAAGGTCCCACCCTAAAATCCTGTGCTACTTTTTAAAAAGGCTCTGATATGTGTGCATAGGACTGTGGGTGCTTTAGGAAGGCAGAGGACGCTCATCAACTCACCAACTGCATCCTTGAAAATTCTCTGAACGAAGGATTCGGTCCTTGGTAGAATTCAAAGGTTCCTAGACGTCGGAGCAGACCTCTGCCGGGATTCTATGATGTAGCATCCTTGAAATGCAGCCGTCGAGGAACAGTCAGGGATCCTTCCTTGACTTTGAGAAACATCCATTGTTTCTTTTGGTGAAGGCAGTGCAATCAATGCATAAATGTACTCCCATGATGGTGTCACCCCTCATTGAGTCAACATGAAACCATTCTACATACCTACAGGGTCATTCCAGGCCAAATCACATCAAATTTAGAAACATTTCCCACACGGAAAAAAAAATCTCCAAAATGTTATCATGTATACCCGTACTCCAGATATGGATACAGGCCAGATTTCAGAACCCTACACCAAAATAATGGCCATTTGAATTAAGGTACCCTCATACAAATGTTCCCTCTTGCACTGTCCAAAATGTGCTTCTTTTTTACACTGACCTATTAAACACCGTTCAGGATCTCATTATGAAAGGTTCCACTTCGACGAACGTCCATCTGTAGAACCTTAATCTGTGTGCAGATTCAAATTGGGTTTTCATGCAATCTGAGTGTTTTTTTTTTTTAGATTTAGTAGGAATTCCTTCCACTGGCAATAAGGGATGGTGTGCATTCTATAAGGTATATGTTTTTGACACAGAAAAAAACACTTGGAAGAGCTGCGGTGAAGGTCTAACATTATACAAGAAATAAAAACGGCCCAAATGTCAGTGTTGGCAGTTACCTAGGATGGTGACATTCGGCTTATATTTAGTTTTATTATATCCATATTTCAACTCTGTGGCTTGATCCAAAGTTTGATATGACAGTTTTGGCAGTTATGTAGGATTGTGAAAAATGGACATGAGGAACTTTGATCCATAGTCAAACTATATGCAAAATAGTTATTTATGAGCTCAGAAAAAAAGTGCAAAATCGCCTTGCAGTGTGTAACATGGCCGTCCCTTAAAGTGAGAGAATGAGCCTGAATGATCTGAAACTAGGAAATAAAAACAGTAATGAAAAATGTATAAAAATACGTGTAATTGAACTCTGTAAAGACTGACACATTAGCCAGACATTTTTTTATCTTTTAAGTAGAAATGTTTATTTGACCTTTTGCCAAAATACAAAAAAACAAACAACAAAACACAATTTTCAAATATGTGTTTTTCTTTCAGAATAACATTAATTGAGCCACAAAGTCAAAATATGGATATAATAAATGTAAACAAAATATGAGTAAAATTTCAGCATCCTAGGTAATTGCCAACGTTAACATCCAGCTTTTGTATTTAGACGTGATTTGGGGCATTTTATTTCTTGGTGCATCATTTAAGACCTTCAGCTCAGCTCTAATGCCAATCTATTTTATATGTACGTACGTATGTATGTATGTATGTATGTATGTACGTATGTATGTATGTATGTATGTATGTATATATACGTGATTTGGCATGGAATTACCCTACATTACAAGATGCATCCCTGAAAGCAGCATTTTAAAAGAACACTGAATGAGGAATCCCTCTGAGTCTACTACCAAGTTGTAGGTTTGAGAGCAACCTTGATCCCAGTCATGAGCAAGAGTAACACACACACTGTCTGTACGGGGGGCGCTTCTCTTACTATCTAATAGCAATCGCCTGAGATTCCACCTATGTGTAGAGAATCTTGATTAGTTTAGATTGGGACTCTTGAAATCAGTGGTTCAAAAAGCAGTGCCATTGTAAGGAGCATATTCATTTCTGCTTGAGGGGAGCATATGTATCATAGAAATCAATTGGCTGATCCAAATGTTAGATGTAGAAGTCTCTGTGGCCACAGATTGATCAGCCTTACTGTGCTGTAGAGCAGTGTGGTAGTCCGAAGCATGTGTTGAGATTTATGGGTTCTATATTTGGAATGAGTGACCACCCTGGGTACTTATAGGGCAGAGATCCAGGGGTGGGGGTGCGCTAAGGGAGAGAACATACACGGACACACACACTGATAATTAGTGTAATCAGTGGAGCCTATCTGGTCACTGCCCCTGTGGACTGACGGGTGGGGGGGGGGGGGGGGGGGGGGTGCTGGTCAGGAGTTTGTTTTTGTGAGCTTTTATCTGTCAGCAGTCACTCTGCGTTTGGTGGTCCTGGCAGCCAGAAATAGACCTAATTAGGACAGGAAGAGTGAAAACGTGTCAGACTGCTGGTAAGCCATCCTGAGAGGCCTCCCTCCCTCCCTCCCTCCAGCCTCAATTTGGCTGATTGTGAATGTGTGTGTGCGCTCATTCTCCCCTGATGCTTATTACACACAGGGCAGAACAGTTGTACTTTGTGTCTTAGGCAGCAATCCATTTTTTCCAAACTGAATGAAATGAGATGAATCAAAATGATAAGAGCACAAACATATAGCACAAGCACACTGTAGCTCCTCATATCTGAATACACTGCAGTGTGTATGTAGACAAAGATTTGAACAGTGAAATGCAATGTTGGGTTTTTTTTTTTTTTTTTTTACTTTTAATGTATCCACAGCTGATACTGATTGCCAGTGCCCACCTGGATGGCAGACATTTAAAGAAAAGATCACAGGCACTGCTTCTCCTTCCCATGCCAATGTGCTCATCACAGCCACGTTCTGCCTTAAAGGGGCTGTTCTCCAATCCAGTCCTATCCGGATCCCGACTAGAAGGGTAAACAATAAATCATCTAGTCCACTGTGATGCTGTAATCATGTACTCATCTGTCTTCTTCCTCTGTAAAAAAGGAAGGTGGAGGGAGTCACATAGTCTCACGTACACACACACACACACACACACACACAATCCTCACATCCCTTTTACATATAAACCCACCCCAGCTTCATGTCTACAAATACCCAACACAGCCTTGCCCAGCGCATAGAAGACAGGGACCCAACCCAGCCTTGCCCAACGCATAGAAGACCGGGACCCAACACAGCATTGCCCAGCGCATAGAAGACCGGGACCCATACAGAGTGCTGGTCAACTCAGGAGCATCCCGCTGTTTTTGATCCGTGGGTAACTTTAAAAGAATCATGGTAAGGAACCTTTTCTGACCAAATAAGCATCTGTATATTCTGTACTTAATGCAATGCATATATATGACTATTATGGTATACATTTGGATGTACATTAGTAGTGGATGTACTATATGTAAAAAGTTACTTATTTGAACCAGAATGTTAAAAGAAGGTATTTTTGTGTGCTTCTGTCATGGCAGGTGTTTTACTCCAGATGTTTGCTCCCCGCTCTGGCTCTCTACGTGCTCCTGGAGGAGCTGTCTGCCTTCCTGCTCCCTGATCGCCTACGCATACGCAGAGTAAGGGCCGCGAGGAGTCCTGTTAACCTCCAGCACTCATACACCTTCACAAATTAGCACTCCGCACATTTCCCGTCACGACCATTTCAACATCGTCAACGGTCTCATTTCAGAATGCTGAGTGGCTGGACCAGGAGTCCTCCCCTCGCTGGTCTGAGCTCTCCGACCTGACGGACCTCTTCCCAGGAGACTCAGGGGAGACCACTCAGGACTGGGGTTCCCGCCACAACCAGCCGTCGCCCTTCTTGACTCCACTTGAGCGACTACCCGCCTCCAAACATGTTGGTCGCAATCGCCGCAGGCACAAGCAGTAAGTGCTTAGAACCGAGGCACGCATGATGTGGGGTACATGGATGAGTAAATGGTTGCATAATATTTTTCACCACCCCCTTTGGAGCAAACAACAGTTAATCATTGAATGCTTATTGTGTCCAATGCTTGCACCACATATTGCCTAAAAAGCTCATTTAATGCAAGGAAACAATTCCTCTTGACTTTTGATCAAGACACATGAAAGAGAGACCTAAGGATTTGTACCGTACTTTCTCTCTCAGCAAGCGGGTGAGCGCCCCTTTGGACTCCATAGGAGGAGGACTCCTGTCTAGCCACCACAGCAGAAAGGTGAGCCCTGCCCAGCGGGACTAGACATCACACATATTGGTGGCGGCATCTTACACCAGATTATTGTTTCATCAGGCATATTTCAATTCAAGAATGTTGTGCTCATAAGTAAAATACAAATCTTTTTTTGCAGGATGAGCCGGTGGATATCTGGGAATATTACACGGACTGAACAAAACTGAGAGCTTTCCTTACTTCAGCCTGCCGACAACACATTGAACTAACTGTGAGATGTATGATTTGACTTACTTAGATATTGTACAGAATCTCGACTGTAATCTCATTACTATGTAAATTATTGCTATTTATGAGTATTTCATAATGCAACCTTGGCTCCCTCTAGTGGCTATGTAACAATTGACAAACACAAACAAGTGTGCTTACCAAAATGTAAAAGTGGATGTTATTGTGGCATTTTGAACAAATAAAGGTCATAAAACTGTGGGGGGAAAAATAGTCTCACAACTTTGACAATGGGACAGAAAAATACAACACCTTATGAGCATCGAAAAGAAAGATTTATTTGTCTTATTATTTCCCAAGCTACTTTAAAGAAATAAGACGCCAAAAATATAACCTTTGCTTGGCTATCTGTTCTATTCTCACTCTTGTATGTACAGTTCTCAATAGGACAAGGTATATATACACTGGGTCAAAGGGTGCTGGCCTTTGGGGATTCTAATAAAAACCACACCCCCCACCTACAAACAAAACTGATATAAAAAAAAAAAAAGACTTGATGGACTTAATGCCACAACACTCTTGAGTGCCATAAACTCTTACTTTTCACTGTACACACAAACAAAACCTAGTCTCAAAACTAGCTTAAGAAGAGACAACCCGTAGCATGAGGGGGGTAGGGCTTGGTCTGACTTGGGGGTGACTTAGCCAGTTCCTCAGACAGAATTAAAAAACAAAAACCCAAACAAAAAAACTTCATTACAACCAACCATGCAGATTTAATGACAGCCTAATGACGACCACAGGGCGCAAATATAGGCCCCAGTCCTCCATTACATAAAACTGAATCTTCCACGACCTGCTGAGTCTGAAACTAAAAAAAAAAAAAGGGACCAATTTAAACAGCTTGCCTGGTTAAACTCCAGGTGAAAACACACAACCAGTGCAGTCATAAATAGCAGTCAGGCGAACTGCCTTGCCGATACAGAATGAAGAAATCCAAGTTGAAGGCTCCTCTTTTTGAGAAGTCCTACAGGCTTTACATGTTGGTAAGTGCCATCTGAAGACTGGAATAAAAGACAGATATAACAGCTCAAAAACAAACAGAAACGGTAATAGAATGCATCAAAATGGTTGGTAGCCAGTATTCCATGTTAGCAGCTGCAAGAAGAAAAAAAACTTTAAAAAACAAACAAACAAAAAAACAATCAAATGAAGAACGTCAAAACATGCTGAAGATTTTAGTACTGGTTAAATACACTTCTGGAAATCACTGGTTCGCTTCCCTTTCAGGCAAGGGAACTCTTGAATGCAAACAGATGGGTTGATTATGGTAGCAGAATTGAAGGTTTGTGTACACCTCAAATGAGGGTTGCCGTTTTATGAAAACCATTCACATAACCATATACAACTTCCCTTTTATGCACTTGCAATTTACCAGTGAGAAAAACGCCTAGCTACTGTGGCAACCCTTGTCCACTCCACCATATTAAGACAGAGCTGTGAACCTACTGACAAAAGAAGGAAGGCATCATCAGAAATCTGAATTGGCATCCAACCACACAGACAAGGTGAATCCTAAACAATGACACCTCAAAGCTTTGATTCATACCCTGAGGACCAGGGTCTGCTATTAGTGCACAAGAAAACAAGTTGTGTTGTGGAGGCATCTGAAGATGATTGAAAACAAGCTGCAAATTGTAGGTTATAACTTTGTAACCAAGTCCAAGTGAAAAATTCTGAGCACTGAATTCTTAATTTTGTACTGAAAAAGAAAAAAAAGCACAAGAAAAGTAATGTGACTTTGTTTACTTAGGCAGGACAGTGATTGTCTAATCTGGATCTTAACCTAAAGTGATTTTTGTTGTTGTTGTTGTTGTTGTTTTCAAGTTGTCAGCCAGGAGCCGGTTTAGGGTTACCAACCAGTTGTATTCATTCAAAACAAAAACAAAACAGAAACATTCTTCTAACAAGGATTTAAATGCAGTGAAACTTCCATATTCAAGACATTCTCAGCACTTAAATATTTAAGGGTCTTTCTTGTTTCCACCAGACCGTCGACAGTCCCTGCACTTGTGGCAGTAAAAGATGTCAGGTACATTGGACTTTTTGATCTTAGCACAAGAGAGGTGTACCCACACCTCACACTGGTTGCACTCAATCATGGGCCGTCCGGCAAAAGGCTTTCCGCAATAACAGGTAATCAAGTCCCAGGAGTCATCACCTGTAAGCATAGAAAAGTAGACATTAGTAAACAAAAGAGATTTGGCAATGGTGAGGCTAAGCAAAGAAAAGCAACATTAGTGGGACATTACTTACCAGACTCTACCATAATATCTTCATCCGCAATCCATGTCTCGCCTTCGCTCGAACTCATCTCCGCATCCCTCTCCGCCTTAACCGTCCCTCCAGCCACCGCTGTTGGTGCCGTTTCTCCTCTCTCGGCCAGTTCTGGCCGCCTCTCGCGTGCCTCCCCCAGCCCCAGCTCTGAGTCCGTCTCGCTCTGTGGTGGGCTCTTAACCTTCTTCAGTGCTTTGGGCTGCTTTGGGTTGCGGCTACGCTTGATGCGCGCCCGCTTCTCCCCGCCGCTGCTGCTACTCTCCGGCCCTCCTCCTGACATACGCTTCAGCTTCTTGTCTTTCTTGCGCTCAGCTGTCTTGCCAGCGGTAACGTGGCTCTCGTATAGTGAGTCTTTCAGGCGCATTTTATCTAGCAGGGTGCTGTCGGAGGGCAGGCGTCGCATACTCTTGCTGGAACCCTTGTTGGAGCGGGCCTTCTTCACAAATGTGTGGATGGTGTGCAAATCTGAGGAGCCATCTCGCCAACTGCCCCCCAGCGCTGTGCTCCCCCCTTCTCCTGATGCTCCAGAGCTGTGCGGGGAGCTGGATGAGGTCGGCGACCAAGAGCTCTCCTAAGAGAATGGAATGAAGATGTGAAAAGGTCCAGAGGAAAATACAATGACAAAAAAAGCATTAAGAAAACAGAACCACAAGTCTGATCTTACCTCTTTGGGGGAGGGGATATAGCCTGCATAAGCAAGCACAAAACTGCAGAACTTGTTGAAGTCCTCTACTGTCCTCTTTCTCCTCTCTGGGGGCTTTAGAGGGATAGATCATTAATTTACAATTCATTGTTTTGTTTTAATGATTTTTACAAGACAGTGCAATTCTGCATTAAAACTTACCAGAGGCTCCGATTTG
This sequence comes from Clupea harengus, assembly GCF_900700415.2. Taxonomy (NCBI): domain Eukaryota; kingdom Metazoa; phylum Chordata; class Actinopteri; order Clupeiformes; family Clupeidae; genus Clupea; species Clupea harengus. The sequence goes on from NC_045169.1 coordinate 1,679,854, forward strand.
CACTTCAGTAATGAATCTGTTAACGGAAAAAAAATAACACATTTAACAACATTTCTTAGTTATGGTCTAACTGGCTCCAACCTACTGTTAAACGAAAACTGCTCAGAAATGTCAAGCAACTGTACGTCATGCACAACACCACAATGATATGGATAAATTCTTGTTTGATGGCAAATAAATCGTGCACATCAGCATACCCTGCGTCTACGGCGACCGTATGGCAACAGATTACCAAATTCAACAATTAAGTGCTGTTAGAAAATCTGAATTAGACTAAATATTCAGATATTTTTCAAATGTACAAACCAATAACACCCGAAACATAACTGACAAAGGATACCATACTAATTTGATCAAATTAGGGACCGAGACACCTAGCTAGGGGTTTAGCAAGCTAGCAGATTGCGTGGTCCGAGATAAGCAGTCAGCATAGTCAGCTTTACTTGTCGTTATGGCTGCTTAGCCTGGACACTCGCAATCCAACAAAAAATATTTTAAACACGATATCGTTTAAGTTAGAATGAGCGTCACCTTTCCAACTAGCTTTTCCGCAAGCTACTCACAGCAACAGCGAAAAGACTAAACTAAAACCACCGCATGTGAACACATCGTACTTTGATGGCTAATTTAGCTAGCATAGCTGGCATAGGTTCACTATGCATGTCCAAACATATTTTCTACTGCTACGTTAGCTAGCTAACAATATTCTACAGATCTGCTTAGTAGTTTGGTTTGCTGAAAGTACAACGATTGTGTTGGGTTCATCACAACTAAATAGCTAACGCTACATGAAAAAAAAACCCATAATATCAAGTTATATGACTTTAGAGAAGGTAACGATAACGTTAGCCAAGTGCACCAGGTTTAGAGAAGGCAGCCAAGTGCACATAAGGCTAACGATAGTTAGCTAACGTTAATGACATTAACGATAACTACCTGGTAAATATATCTAGACTACATTTAATGACTTCGCACGAACGGCTTAGTTATTGCCTTAACATTTGGGTCGTGTGAAGTTGCTGTGACTCGACAGCCGTCGACCAAGTTAATGTTAGCTCTCTAGCTAGGTCAGCAAACACTGTGCAAATGCAAGTTACAAACCTACCGTTCGCTGCTTGCATAGCTAGCAAACACGACGTTTTTGACCAGTTGTCTTCGCATGCAAAGTGCTTCAATCCCGCTAAATAACACTACCAAGTAAAAACATTACTCTTTCTGGAGTCATGGGAATCACTTCCCTGAATAGCAAATAAAGCTATCTTAGCCAGCTAATATAAGGCGGGTTGCGACGTTGTCAGTGAACGGTGCATATGCATGACAAACTGTTGCGTTGTCTCTACCATCCAGCTAACTGTTACCGTTTTATCCATGCTAACAAGAAGCTAGGTAGCAAACAGCTAAAGAGCTTGTTAGCCAACAAGGTATTGATACCAAACATTTATAGGCACCAGGCATTACAACAAAGTGACTCTTTATAGCGAGGAGGACAACACAAGTTGTTCGATCAGTGTTCGAAAAGACAGAAAAGTGTAGATCTACGTTCGTATAATGGCAGTAAAAAGAAAAATGTGATTCCTAACATCAGTTATCAGTTCGAGTTGTCTCACTAACAAGATTTGTATCCTAACCCAGCATCGGCAAGCTAACGCATAACGTTAGCTTGTTGGCCTTTCGTTGCATAGCTGTTATACATCGCACACATCTAAACAGCAACAGATGCATTCACTCGCAATGCTTCACTAAAAATAGTAAATTAATTTTCATACCTTGATGGTCAGACATAATTTCGAGCATTGTCGCCTCATCAACGAGGGCACGCAGATCTTTTGGCACCGGCCAGTATCTTCGCAATTCACCCGGCTTGGTGGGAGCAACCCCAGGCCGGGGAGAAACACTTGGCTACCTTCAGTTCTTCGGTCGAATGGTATATAAGCTTACTTTAAATCGCCAAGACGATAACACTTTGTTATAGTTTCCTCTTCGGAATAGGCAACTTGCAACCAATCCCTTGGCTAACTAGCTAACTAGCATGCCCAGCTAATACTTTCCTCGTTACAGTGTTGCATAAATAATCCTGACTGTCGAGATAGTTTGGTTGCTAGCTACTGGTCAGCATAATTTACCAATATCAACAATCGTATGTAACATTTGTCCAATTAACAACCTATGAAATAACTAGGTATTCAAATAGTTTGATTTCGTTAACGTGACTAGAAGGCTACGAGTTACAAAGTTCTTCGAAAATACGTCTGCGTGTCGTCTTCAGCGCGCCTCACGCAAGCCATCGCCGATGTCAACTGCCCTGCGCAACTCCCTGCAGAGGGGGGAGGGAAGGGGAGGGGGGGGGGGTGTAGGAGGTTCCTACCACCAGGCATTTCGTTTGTGTCTTGTGGGAATTGTAGTTCAATGACGAAATATCTTATAATGATTTTACGGGCAGCGGTAAGAAAAAAAAACTACACTATCCATGTTGTTATTGACCGATGCATATAACGTGGGCATGAGGTATAGGGTTACTTCAGTAATTTTAACATGGGCTATACAAAATGACGGGCAATAGTTAAGTCATTATATCTTTTATTCAAACTCATTTATACACTGCCTGAATACCAACGAATAGATAGATTCACTTTGGAAACAGTTTGAGACTGTCCTTTTGATGCAGTGGCAAAGTTAACTGGCGAGGTAGCCATAGCAGCATCGTCGATCACAAACATGTTGTTGGATGTGTTACAAGGAGCAGAAGCAGGAACTTTCATCATATTTCTAGGTACTGTTGACTACATAGCTTAATACCGAAACAAATGCAACGTTACCCTCTGAATGTCTTGGGCAAATCGTCTGATGGTCGTGTGTGAATAGACGCAAGCTAACATTAACTGAGGAGCCTGATTTTAACTTGCTGTCTTCGGGGATCTCTTTCACTGTCGAAATGCGGCTTTGCATTGGCAGTTTGGTAAAAAACGTTGAATCTTGATTTCTGTTAAACTCATGCCAGACCTAGGAATCAGTAACCCTATCTGTGTGAGAAATCAAAAATACTTACTAGCACGAATGTCCCTTTAGGGGCATGTAACGTTAATGTACATTTATGGGGATGGTAAGTAATGCCATGCTTGTAATTATTTTCAGACTCCGTGAATTTTTCGGGTCGCAGTCTGCTGAAGGGTTATATAAATGCTGCTCTGAAACGGTACGTTCTAATTCGGATCTCTTCATTAATCCAACATTACTTAGCTGTGGTGTGTTTTAATGTTTGCATGTCACTGTTTTGCCTTAGGGAAGACGTGGTCCATGTCCTGGAGTTGGAGGTGAGTGAGGAGGAACTGCGTGCAGGATTGGATACTCAGTGTGCCCGAAGGTGACTATTTCTTACTCGGCCCTCTGCTCTTAAGTCAACTTACTAGAAGTGCATGTGCATTTGCTTTTAATGTAGTGATTGATAAAGCATTTATTTTTCCATTAATTTCATTTCCTTAATACATATTAATATTTCTCTTAAGGATGTATTTCCACGGTGGATTTGCTGACCCTTTGGGCTGGATCAAGCGTTCATCATTCACCGTTCCTCAGTTCACCTCTGAGGACATACTAACCCTGCTTACACCAGTACAGCAATCCAAATCTGCAGTGTTAGTCATTGACTCACTCTCTTGGCTTCTGAGGCACCTTGATCCTGTAGTTATCTGCAAACGACTTCAGGAGATAAAGAGAGGTGTGCATTTTCGGGCATTGTCTAGTCATACTTACGATACATTTACATTTACATTTACATTTAGTCATTTAGCAGACGCTTTTGTCCAAAGCGACGTACAAGGGAGAGAACAGTCAAGCTAAGAGCAATAAAAAAAGCATGGTGTAACAATAAATACTACTTTACATGAGAATTAGAAAAACAACAACCTAGAAAAGAGGAAAAAGAAGTGCAGGAATGTAACTGCTGAAGTGCAAGTTAAGCGCTAGTCAGGTGCCAGTTAGGAGGGGAGGTGCTCTCTGAAGAGTTGGGTCTTCAAAAGCTTCTTGAAGGTAGAGAGGGACGCCCCTGCTCTGGTAATACTTAGAGCACCGAATGTTACTGTAGCTAATGTGTAGTCACAATAGGAAACACAAAGTCCTTACAATTCTATAAAATACACTGATATTTAAGTTCATTGTTTCTGTAACCACATAGTTAAACAGTTTTTTTTTTATTTAGAGGGTTAATTGGTAAATAGGCTCTCATAATTCCCCCTAAATCTATTGCTAAGTGTAATTACCATAATCTACATCAGTCTAAAATCCCTGAAAAACAAAGAATGTGGTAAATAGAGCAATGACATGGACATTACACTTGCAGAAAAGTTCTATGTAATTGCCTTTAAACGGAAGTTCACTAAAATGAATGTGGTCTAAACATCAGGATGTTTAGTATGTGTAACACTTTTTCCATCTGATGACCACCAGGGGGTGCTGTTAAAACAATCATAGGGCTCCTGCACTCTGACATGCACCAGACTAGTTTGGTGGGAAGCGTGTGCCACCTGGCTACTACAGTCATCTCACTGGGACCCAGGACTCAGGGACAGTGGGCTTTAGCCAAGACAACAAAACGTACAAAATCAGGAAAAGTTCTGCAAGAGGTAAGACCTTCTGGCTGTTTTGTAATGGCCAGTAGTTGATTCCCTGTTCGGTTCTCCTCAGTGGTGTTTCATCTACACTTATCTGCATTGATTCTCTTCATTTAACATAATTTATTTACTCTTCAGCTGTATAAGGTTTTTAGTAGATAGCCTGTCATGGTTATTGCAAATTTGGTAAGGTAAAGGCTTTTTAGGTGTCTGTGAAAAGGTGTGTTTCTTAAAGAAAAAGCTCATTATTTGGTATTATGGTATTATTTTATACTTAACCTGATCTGAAAAATTAGACAGGTCAAAACTGTGTCATGTTTGTGCAATCAGGAGGAGCTGTTTAGTATCCAAGAGGATCTGACCGTGCACAGCAGAGTCAGTCACACTGTGCACACCCAGGCAGAGCCCGACTCCGTTGAGGTAAACCACTAGAATTTTAAAATAACAACACCCATCATTTCACCAATGATTTGATGTCCAATAACTGATTAAGATGAACTGATCTTCTGACTGATTTTTGCAGGCTGATCCAATGGCCAACTTGACCTTTAACCTTCGTCTATCAGAAATGGAGAGAGAGGCTAAAGAGAAAGTGGCCTTACCCTTTGTCTTCAGTCAAGAAAAGTGAGGAGATGTGCAATATTGTGGCTGTTGCTTGGTTTTATCTTCAAAAACTGAACTGCTGTTGTACCACAATATGTGTTGTATACTATACTACTATGCTATTTTGGAGATGTTTTTAATTCAAATGTTCCTAACGAATTATTTATTTATTTTCTTAAACAGGAAGTCTGCTCTACTCCACCCAGGACAAGGTGCAGGTCAAATCATGTACGAGCCAGACGCAAATGACGACTTTGACCAGGAAGATCCTGATGAGGACCTTGATGTCTGAGGAATAAAATCAACCTATTTTTATATTTAATATACTTCTACATTAAACTAACCAAGAAGGGCATGTACCAGTAATATGCTGCTGTTGATGATCGTAGCATGAACAGCTGTTTCTGAGGGTCCTCACCCCATTGGTTTCCCTTCCAGGCTGATGACAAGATTTTTTTTTGAGAACTGAACCACAGTTAAACAATCTGTTTTTATGTAACTGTAATGTGGTTAGGGTAAAATGGATGTTTTTTTTTTTTCAGATTCTAGCTGTTCACCACAAGATGGTGCTGTGCTTCATATGCAAGGCATTTACCTGGCAAACTTTCATTTATCTACCAAGTGATGTTAATTATGTGATATGTGGAAAGCCCTCTTGCAGTTTGTAACTTGCGTTGTAGTAGGGAACAAACTTGTAGTTCATTTTGCCAAGGAAGTATGAAGTCTGAGGATATGTTTTGCAGTTCATGTGTGTTGCTAGTGATTTGCCACTAGTTGACATCTTGAATGATTGTCTGCTTTGTGCCACTATCAAGAATTCTGTTTGGGAACGCTGCACCGCAGTCATAAGGAGATATGAAGTGCCAGTTCCTTCATTTTTGGACTAGAGTGTGTCTGTCAGAACTGCAACTTTTGTAGTTGTTGTTTCATCAACCCATTAGTTTATTTCATTAAAATCTTAACACATTGTCAGAGGGGGAAATGGGTGAAAGGTTAATTTGAGACTCAATGCAACCTTCTTTCTTTTTTTTTTACACATACCAACAGTCCATCCCCATCAAAATGTAGCCATGTACACAGATGGTCACACACATACACACATACACATACACAGGCTCCGACTCAGAACTGTTTGCTCAGCTTGCGACTCTGCCGCTCACGAGCCTCATAGGTGGCCTTTGAGTCAAGCAGCTCCTCCAGTTGCCTTCTCATGCGCGCCATGTCCAGCTGAGTGGCCTCGCACTCCTCCCGCAGCTCCTGCATCTCCTCGCGCAGATGTGCCGCCGCTGCAGCCAGCTCTGTGCTGCGCTCTTGGCACTGCGACTGCACACGTGCAGCATCCGCCAGCAGAGACCCCACGCTGCTCACGACCGACTCCACCTGAGACTCAGACATCCCCGACTACAGTGACACAAGGACAAGAAATGGTGACGCGATAAGGTGGGGAAAATACTCTGAAATTATGAGGATACACTCTGCTCCAACAGTAAAGTGTTTTGTGTCATCTGTGAAGTGCTGTTCTGTGTTTTTTTTGTATAGATATGTGCCTTCACTACTATCTAAGGAACTGTGCAGGCAACTAATGAAAACACCAACAGGAGCCCTAAGCCAGGCCATTGAGTTCCCTCTTCCCTGTGCTTAGACAGTGGTACACTACATATAGAGCTGCAACATTAGGGGTTTAGAGCTATGTGGTGCTGATACACACAAAAAGCCCTTCATGGTGTTAAACTCACATAAAGTGGCAATCATTTCTGTGTGAATGTGTAACAAAGTGACAGTGGAGTAATTTGGAAGCCCATGATGCACAATCATACATAGGCAATAGGCTACTGTGCAATATGTCTATGCCAATTCACAGCCCAATCATTATTATCGTTCTGCTTCTGTAGATAACAACTTTAATAGCTTAAAAAAGAAAATAAACCTCCAACAGCTTAACCATGATGCATAGACCCTGAGAGCAACTAGAGCCTCTGGAGGCTGGCCTATAGCACCCTGAGGAGTGTGGCCCGGATAGGCAAGCCTACTAGATTATTTCGTATGGCCTCGGGGTTGCTCAGGGAGAAAGGAAAGCTCCTAGCATTTGGCCATATCTGCCGTCCATCTGTGACTGTAGGGAGGACGAGCCCGACGTCCACAATGTCGGCTTATCAGATATGCTGTTGAAAGTTGAGTGCTCAATAAACTTGCAAGCTTGTGAATACAACTGCTGTGTGTCAGGTATCTGGATACCGAAAGATATTTTAACCGTTAGGCCTTTATATGCACTAAAAGAAATGATAACTAACGCTAATTTTCTAACGCGTTCATTTTAGCAGCGCCAAGTAGCCTATTTGAAATGGTCGTCCATTCTTTTTAGAAGAAGATCTGGTTCAATTTGCATCGTGGCAGGTGTAGCCTACATTTTACTAGTGAGGTCAGGACAGCAAACTGTCTGAGTTTAGGTCAGACAGGCCTACTCTCAATAAATCAATTTCAGAAATATGATCATACAAGTAGGATCATGCAGAGGTCCAATTTTAAAGTCTGTTACGGACTGGATAATGGAGTCAGAACACTAGCCTACTGTAACCATTCACATTTCCTTGAACTTGCTTGATGATAAAAAAAAAGGTGGATCATTCTCAACAAAATCTCAAGAGCAAACAGTATGGTTCCCCTCATAAATGCAAACCCAAACAGGTTGTTTGATTTGTTGAGTTTGAAGTGCGGCTTAAAGCAGCTTACTGCAGCTTATCCTTAAACTGACTAGACTTTTATCTCATTCGATGCAGCAAGTAGTCTCTTAGGTAATGTAAAAAATAATAGCCTGGTCTATGCAACCGAGTAGGCTACGTACTTTAGAGAAAAGATTCGGCATTAAGCTAAATAACTCTAGATAATCAATTTAGGTTTGACTGACGCGGGGCCATTGAGTGACATCATCATCAAAACATCAACATCAACATCAAAAACAAACAATAACCAACTCAACTTTACACCCACGTAAATTCTACAAGACACTGAATAATAAGAGATGACCAAAAACTCTCACCACTCTACAAACCGCCCCGTATCAACCTTGGAAAGACGTTGTCTGTGGTCCTCAGGCGGTCAGACGCTTATCCCTGTCTTCTCCTCCCGCTTTAGGGAAACGTGAGTTGGCTACACACCAACAAGATCAGCAGGGAAGCACTTTGAAGTAAGCTACACGTAGGTTATTCATACCCACTTCGCCTAGGTTCGCGTATTCCTTACTTACATTTAGTCTATCGAGGTAAATGCATCAAAGCACATTTCACATTCCATTGCCCTAGTCTCGAGCCAATGGGTAGACTACTTAATCTAATTAATGGGTTAATGTCTGGTTCCGTTACGAGTCGCCACCCAAGGGGTGACCATGCGACATGAAAAGGGTAAGTGGACTAGATTTCACAACATCCATATTTTTCTGAGGTGATTTGTTGTAGCCTACTCTCAGGTGCACTGGTGGACTATCTGGAGTAACCTACTAGCTTCAAATGTCAGGTATGACAAACTGTCACTTTTAAATTAGGTACTCATAGAGGCTGATATAGCTTTACGATAGCTTACGGTTGATTAAGTTACATTAAATGGCTTATGTTATTACATTAAAGGATGTTAAAATACTTTCTTGTCTTCATCTTCATCTTAATCTTTGGGTGCTGGGGCATGTCTGTTTTGAGCATGGACTTCCCAATTTAAACACACATTTCCTTTAGCAAAGGTCAGACCATACATAAACGATAATGTAGCAGCAACTATCACCACCAGGGATTAAACATCCCCTACCCCAAGTGAGCAGCATTTTGTATGGATGCAATGTGAGATTCTGGAAAGGATACATTTAAAATAAATTAATTTAGCATGACCTGGCATACAGGATCTGAAAGACATTTTGTTTAAAAATTGACAAATCAGGATGGGGTCTCTATTGTCTTTTAAATAACATTTCCAACAGGAATCCAAAAAAATCAATCGCAATCAACTAGCGACCTGAATAATGTTTCTGTATTGACCTGACCCAATCTTCCTCTGGGACATTATCAGCAGAGTGTTAATTACAGTACTTCTAAAAGCCTTTTAGGAATATTGGATAGGATGCCAATGTAAATTGGATTGCGAAGGAATTTAAATCTTCAGGAGAAGCACTGTGAAATGGTAATAATGAAAAAAATAAACAAACATGAGCACGGCCACATTTTCAAGCTTGACACCAATATAAGATGTGGTTTAACCAAGCACTTTGACTTTATTGGTATCTTCACTTACATCATCAGCTTTATTTCAACCATCTTCAGTCTGGAGGGCAGATGCAGCTGCTGCTGCTGCCACACAAAGGCGAAGTTGGGAATAAACTTTGCCTCGATAATCAACATTACAACCGCCTGTTATTTGTCATGGACTGAAGCAAGATCACTGTTACAGTAGCTTTAGAACTATGGAGAGGTAGTGAGGGCTCATACCAAATCAAATGCAACTACTGAAGCTACCGACAACAATGAATCAAACAGTTTGTGTCAACTTGTGAATATCTACTAATGCTTGGAGATGTTTTCCTCCTACACACAGTAAATGTGCCTCGATTCGTTGCCATACTAACTGAATGGACTGATAGTAGTAATAAAATGTATGTTTAAAAAAACTAGCCATGGCTATTGAATTATATCCCCTCTGAAAACACTACGGGCTAAAAACCCTTACAAAAACACTCTCACATTAAGTCAAATGATTCACCTATCACATACAGTGGAACACACAACTACATGAGAATCACGTATCTGTGACACACTGCTCATTCCCAATGTGCTCTTAGTACATCATAGTAGTCAACATTCAGGTTGCAATACAACATTCGGACAAAATTACAGTAAGATTGAATATTTTCCTTAATCTTCATTTTCTTTCTTTTTCCTTTAAATGGTGCAGCGGTATAGTGTAGATTAGAAGCTAACTGTGTGTGTGACTGTGATGTTCATTCATACTAGTGTACATGACTGGTTCAGCTTTGGCGTGTCCTGTGGTGTACAAAGTGTATCTGCACTTCGACAGAAAAGCTAGCAATATTGGAGGCAAAATATAGTTGTGGGTTATTTGCTTGTTTGCATACTGTCTGGCTCAACTGGAGGAAGTACAGTACAGTATGTATACTAATTATACAAGGAGATATTTCCCCAGAGTTGGTTTGAGTGAGCAGGTGGATGCGTGTCATTGGGCGTGTACAGCATTATCAGGAAGTCACAAGTTGTATAATGGCACACAAGGCTATATCCCAATACCAATTGCTGTACAAATATAATATGATGCTTCAGCATCAATCAAAGACAGCATTACACATTGTATGTGGATGGAAGGCAACATGCTGCATAAGTATCTTTTCATGAATCAAAGTGATGCTGAGAGTCATTACGACAAAGAACACCATATGTGAGGCAAAGTTGGTTTGAAGCTTGAGCACAAAATCATATAAAACTTAACGTAGTGCAAAAAAAGTGAGTCCAGTGTTCAAAAATAAAGAGTATGACACTTTATGAGGGGAGTGAAACATTGGCTAGGAAGAACTCCTCTAGTCTTTGGATATACGTACATTCTGATCCAACAGCCAACATCAGAGTTACCTTAATCTTTAGCATAATGGGTCTAATATATATATATATATATATTGTTTATTTCCACAGCCTTTGAAAGGCTTGCAAGGCTTAAAAGAAAACCAGTGATCAGTCGAAAAGACAACCAAGGCAGAGGGGTGATCGGGCTTCCAGACGGACTGGATGAGCAGAAGCTGAAAACAGTCCCAGGTTGAACTCCCATGTTATGACTTGAAGTTACAGGCAGGGGTGAACAAAGAATTCCAACTGGTTTCATCCGCTTGGAAAAACTAATGAAGTGTCAATGGTACACTTTCTTTGCTGAGGCATTTTCCAAAGTTACCTGCTATCACTGAACTCAGAACAGTAGGTCAAATGGATCAGGAAAAGGCGGAAATACAAAGGCTGAGATCATTGTGAAATAAAAGAATGAGAAGTCCTGATTTATACAGATCAATGGGCTTAAGATTAATTATACCTCTGATCATATCCATAAAAGACAGAGGCTATTAGACACTCATTACTCAAAATGGTTGCTTGTGGAGATAAACATGTTGAATTTCTTGTGTTCATGGTGATTATTTCCTATTTGTTCTGGAAGACAGGATATTTCCACGCTGCTCTTAGTCCTGTTTTGTTTGAGTGAAGCATTAAAGGAATTGCAGGGACAGACCTTGTATTCGTTCTGACTGTGTCTCCTCAATATTGTTCTTACATCCCCTTGTCATTGCATAGTTATCCATAAATCTGCCTTAATGTAAGTTTCTTCCTACCTTTCAATATCATTGGACACCCATGCTTTAAATGCCCCATTTGGTCCTGTTAACTCATGTTATGCTCTGCATCGCTAACCTTAAACATTATTCTCACATCAAAATATTTATCTGCCCTTCCTTATGTGTAGCTTAAAGTTTTTTTCTTTTTCTTTTCAAATACAAGGTTCTCTTCTGTTTTTCATTCATTCAGTCTGATTCCCCTCTGTCTCAGCTGCTTTATGAAATCTCTTCCCCTGCATGGCAGCTCTCCTCTCCATGGACAATCAGCACAGGGAAGAAGAATGCATCCTGATAGGCTGGTGGTCTCTCCCTCTCTCCGTCCCTCCCATCTTCTCTATCTTCCTCTTCCTGTTCTTCCTCCTGTCGCTCTTCATTCTCTTCCCTAACGTCATGCACTTCCCCCTCCTCCTCCTCCTCCTCATCCCCCTCGCCCTCAAGCACTCCCCTACTCTCCTCATCCTGCCTAGATCCCAAACCGAGGAAGCCACCTCCTCCTCCTCCTCCGTCCTCTCCTCGTCCCCCCAGCCCCCCGCCCACACTACGTGAGTGGAACAGGGAGGCTGGTCGTGAGGCCTGCAGGCGGCCCAGGGAGAAGCCGCTGCGGCTCAGCACCAGCCTCCCCGGCCCGGCTCCTGTAGGCCCTGCCGTGCTGGCTCTCATCCCAGCCATGGTGCCTGTGAGCAGGGCGGCCGTGGGGCCCCGCAGCCTGGAGGGCAGGGATGCGCTGCTGGTGGAGCGCCTGCAGCGGGGGCAACTCTGCAGCAGGTAAGCTGAGGCGAACGCCACCGGTGCGGCGGGACCTCCGTTTCCTCCTGCCGGGGCTCCGCCTTGGGGCAGAGCTGGGTTGGTGCCGTTGGTATCAGGGTCCATCAGCAAGGCCTCAGAGTAACTCGGCACCATCTGTTGATTGCAGCGGATATGCCACTCCAGCTCAGTCATGTCCACAGTGTTTACACGAGAGATAGCTCTGTAGCTCCCTCCGCCTAGCACTCCAGCGCTACTGGTTCTCCCACTGTCGCCTCCCCCTTCGCCCCCACCTGATCTGACATCGTCACGGTCGCCAAACAGCTTCTCGACGTGATAGTGCACATAGGCAGTGCGGTACTCCGCCACGACGCGCAGGGGCCACGACAGCAGCACGACCGAGGCCAGCCAGAACACGCCGTGCCGCGCAAACCATGGCTGTCGCGCCGGGTCCAGGAAGGCCAGCATATGCTCACGGAAATCCACATTCTTCAGGTGCATGCCCTCCCGCGCCTCCATGTAGTCGTCCAGCCCCTCGTTGTCGCCGAAGAAGCGGGCGCGCTGCGTGAGGTAGGCGGCCTCGGCCCGCGCGCTTCCGAAGCTGAAGCACTTGGTGAAGCGCAGACGCACGGCCGGGTGCTCCATCAGACCCCGCAGGTCCCGCGACACGTCGGTGACGCCGTAGCGGCCGTAGTCGAACTCTGACGCCGCGGCGTGCGTGTTGACGCGCTCGTGGTACACCTGCGTGCTGGTGTAGGCGTCGCCGTTCCGATAGCGCGTCACCTGCCGCGTGCGACGCACATAGTGGTAGCTGATGGCCTTCCACCAGATGCAGGGCGTGGCCTGCTGGAGCCTCTGCACGCGCTCGTACACCTCCGCCGCCTCCACCTGCGCCAGGGTGGCCGTCTTGGAGTAGCAGTGCCAGCACTCCACCAGGTACACCACGTACAGCATGGCCAGGAAGGCCAGCGGGATGTAAACATAGCCACTGGAGCAAGGGCTGGCCCCTCCGAGTGATGGTAGGTCACCGTAGGTGTAGGCCGCTGCTGTAGGATTGCTGGAGGAGGTGTCAAAAGAGGCAGCGGCAAAGGAAAAAGAGGAAGATGAGGAGGAGGAGGAGGAGGAAGAGAGGACAGGGACGGTGCAGAAGGCACACCAGCCCAGAGTTCCGAAGCAGCCATACATGAGCAAGGTCAGCAAGAGGCACTTCCAGTGGGACTCACGACACAGAGACGCGATCAAGGGCTGCTTTACTGGACGCTGCTGCAGAAGAGAGGAGAGGAGAGGGACAGCAAAGGAGGGGGAAACAGATGGAATGCAGATTACTACAGGCTCAGAAGATTTCTGAATCTGACACTGAACAAGATGTCAGTATGTGTTTAACATTAAGAGGCCATTTTCTGTAGCAATCTGAAACAGTTTAATTTCAGAGTAATCAGTGCTAACTCAATCTGCCATTCTGCTGGTCTAGTCATTTAGTCATTTAGCAGACGCTTTTATCCAAAGCGACTTGGTCTGGACTGATGAACTTCAGTGGACTGAAGATGCAGTTATAACCTTGAATGGATAACACTGGTTGGCAAGTGACTTATATAATTATATATATATATTGTAAAAACCAAATTGTACGTTTTTTACAGTTTATCTTTTAGTTTTTTGAATTTGTCCGCATTTGGGATAACGTTGTACAAATCTTTGATGTCCATACTAGTGAAAGGTGGAGGTTTGCATTATTCTTTAAAGCTTTAAGGGTTTTGCAGAAAACTTGTGTTTACTGATAATGGATCTAATGAGATTACATTATTAATGGTAGATCATAGTACATAACTGCACACAAGGGTATAACCACCACTAACACCTTAATGTATTTTAATATAGTTATCCTCAATACAATCAAGTACTAAATCTTTATCAGTTTTAAGATCACTGAAACTAATAAACAAAGGAAACCACTGGTGAAAACAAAGGGAAATGATTGGGATAGGACTATGGGATAGGCAGTAAATTAGAGAGGGGAGTAGGCCTAGTTAGTGGTTCTCTCCACCCCTGTAATGCCTATACAGGTGACTATACCCATCCGCCCCTTGCCAACACAGAACCACAGACCCAGGGGGAGTGCAGGTCACAATAACACAGTGATGTCATACTTCTAGTCTGTGTATATACTAGCTGGATGTTACATTGTTCATTATAACAGTGGGAAAGCTCAGTCGGGTGGCAACTGAAAGCACAGAAAGACTGTGTTTATGTTTATGTGGCTATGTTAAAGGCTGAATAAGCTACTGAAGAGAGAGAAAGTCATCTGCTAGCCTGTGGATGGACTAGTTTCAGCTATACTGAGCAAAAAAAGGCCCTGGCTATTGAAATAATGTGACGGACAGCTGTCCAGGAAAGCCAAATACGGTGCAGTCTCAGCATGACCTTTTCCAACTGACTCCCTTGTTCTCCCACATAAGTTTGGCATATAATCAAAGGATACCTTCAGCTCTGCCTGGGCCTGCAATGCTCTGTTGTTACTGTAACGCCCATACACCCTGCTGTATCTCTGTCTTTCAGTGTAGGGGAATGGGAGTCTGTATGGGAGACATGTATCCTGTGGATAGGCCATCTGTGTCCCGGGCGATGGAGGACAAACCGCTGTGAGAGCCAAGTAAAGCACATGGCATACTGCACCACTACCCCCAGTAACACTCATCAACCCCACTAGCTCTCTCTCTTTGCCCTCTCACTTCAGCGCCTCTCACCTCTCTGTCTCTATCAGTATTGATCTGCATGTAACAGGAGACAGAAGGTTAACTCAGCACCTAAGATTGGCAGAGCATGAGAATGACGATGATAGGGCCAGCAATGTGTTATGTCAGTATGGTATAAATGTAGAAAAAAAAAAACGTATTGATGTAAAATGAGGAAAGGAAATGTTTCCTAGCACAGCTTCAAGCCATTGGTCAAATACAACTCCACAAGGTTGACTGTGAACTGAAAGTCTAGAATATTCTTTTTTTCCCTCATAAGAGCTCCAACTCCAGAGTACACATAAAGGTATTATCTAACCCTAGCACAGTGCAGATGCTTGATTTGTGAGGCACAGTAGTCTTCCAGACTTTACACATATCACACCTGGATCATACAGCATGCTGGCAACTCTTGGAATGGCATGAAACGAATGAACGGAGCAGGGACAGTCCAACAGACATGTAAGCCTTTGACATGAGCATGCCATAGCAGGTTTTCTCCCTCTTCTTTCAAACTGGGCTCCAACACAATCTCAAATACAACACACAACATATATTTACAAAATCCCTGTAGTTTATCATAGTGGGAGATCCCTCTGGGGCAGAGAATTTCACTTATATGAGGAGCGTGACATGGATGGAAAACTTCTAACCAGAGCAGCGTTTTAAAGAGCAGGTTATGTAGCCGTAGCCATACATAAAATAATGCCTATAGTATTAACTGCAATGCAGGCACATTTAAGGTATAGGAGAGATTTGAGTAGACTGAGTGGGTGTGCAATGACCAAAAATTGGACAGTCCTCGTAGAGCTAATTTAGTCTTCAATAGTTTCTGCCAGACAACCAAGCGTCTGAAATCAGTCACGATTGTAGACAGTAGCCTAATCTTTAAACCTTGTCCTTGTGCTCAACACAGGATTCTCTAGTTTCCTTAGGGTGTCATGAAGCTGCATGTAACAAAACTCACACGAAAGAAAACACTACAAGACGTGGGTAACTGAGATAAACAATATTTAGAAATGGCTTGTTCATGGTGATTTGCATAATATACCCTTTAAGTTTTTTTTTTTTTAATGGGTGAAGAGATCCAAGACTGCAGTTACATAATTAATTAACGGTTGTTCATAAACTGTGATTAGCCTACTAAAAATATGACTAATTAGAAAAGGCTGCCCTCGGCTTCTCACTAATTTCATGTCCACAAAAAGCCAAACAGTCTTACCACCTCTCTGTTAGTCCCGTCTAAAATGGGCTCATCCCCCTCCACCGTCACCT
This sequence comes from Clupea harengus, assembly GCF_900700415.2. Lineage (NCBI taxonomy): Eukaryota > Metazoa > Chordata > Actinopteri > Clupeiformes > Clupeidae > Clupea > Clupea harengus. The sequence continues at coordinate 1,696,182 of NC_045169.1, forward strand.
CCTGCATTTTCTCTCAGAGTGCCCCCCAGACGACCCCGTTAGAGCCTGGGGTCCGCCCGAGAGGCGCTGAATCCGATGGCCCGCGTCTGGGACCTTCTTGCTAGAGAAGTCACCCCATTCGTCGCTTGACCGGATCCGGTTTCACAACAGCAGTGCCTGCGGCATTCTGACATTATTTTCAAAAACTAGCATCCAGACACTCCCAACCCGTGCACTACTGTGTACATATACGCCGTCCATTTCATCACATCACGGCACGTCGCGATAATGCTCACAAGCCTGGTGCTCTCGACGATCCCGATGCCATTTTGGCAACTAATTCAAGGATGCGCAGGTAGGTTGGCTGCGATTCGTCGGTGCAGAGGCGGTAACGCGAATGCAGAGAGGACGAAAGATGCTTCAAGGGATAACCAGATCAGTGTTAGAGCTTTCAAGGACGTTTCCAAAACAGAACACCTTAGCCGAGCAAATCCGTAAAATTATGTCTTTTTACGAGTTGCATTTTATCTGAAGGGGAAAAGTAGAGCACGTCATCGGAGGTTCCTTCCAATCCCGTCTTTCAGGGACGATGCCTTTCACCTTCCGTGTATTTTTTTCCATCACTGACGTCACCCACCTGTGCAGAAAACATTCAGCCAGAACTACACATTTGTCACAGCGGTTTATATGACGTATGCATCAAATGCGCCCACATGCACATAAGTCCATTATTGGAAATACTCTTGTTGTCAGACCAGAGGTCTTTCAAAATAATGCACAAACTGGGCAAGGCATATTTCAGTAAAAAGTTTTTAATTAACACACATGATATACATTATTGATTCAAGTGTTCAACTTCATTCAACTTTATTATAATCTTATTACATTTATTTGATAGAACAAAACTTGTAAACAAACATTGAACAATACACAGATTCTGAAAATAAGCCGTCTGTGATAAATTACGACAGTGGACCTTTGGTACAGTAGAGCTGGTACACAGTGCGGCTGAGAGCTGGACCCAGGTTTCTGTTTGAAACAAGCAAGTCAGTTGCAAAACATTTAATGTAATCTTATCAATCACACAAAATAACATGGTGCCCATATCCAACATTAGTCATCTTATATAGTGATGGACTCCTACTGGAAAGTCTAGCAGTTGCAGAAAACAGGGACACGCTAGGTCAATACAGTTGAATGTCAGCCAAAACAATTGGCTTGGGATGCAAGACATTTACTTGATGGATAATCAAGATGGATGATGAGGGCAGATCAAATTAAAACAGGAGACAAACCTTTTAAGTTTTCCATATCTGATGGAAGAGAGGAGTTTCTCTTTTTGTGCTTCACTGGCACACTGGCCGTAGGCTCGCACAAGGCTGGAGGGGGAACGAGAGGGAGAGTCTTCGGTTTTAGCACAGACACACAAAAGGCACAAAGTACTGAGTGCAGGATGCGTACCTGTTCACTGTGTTGTAGTGCTCCAATATGGCGGCTGCCTTGTCCCCAGAGAGCCCACTGATCTGCATCAGCTGGCGGGCAAACACCTCCCTCACTGTCTGACACTTGAGGAGAGGAGGAGAGAGATACATCACACAGACAAAATAATCTGAATTTAAAACATTTATCACAGAGGCACATCATCTGCGCCTTACCTTGCTTTTGACGGCGCCGTGGTTGAATTCAGTAAAGGACATTAGAGAGCAGGAGACTTGGGCTCCTCTTGGGCCGTCGCCCTCCAGCTCTCGAGAGCGACAGTGCAGTGTTCGGTTCTGGAAAGAATAACAGCAATGACTTTGAGCACAGCCTGGACACGGGACTTGTGGCAGAACGAACAGAACACCTAAACCACACAGCCCGCATGCTTCATGTCTTCACAAAATGTACCAAATCATTCTGGCCTTGAAATCTTAATGAAGCATAGGGCCGCTATGAATTTAAAGTGGTCCAATAGGTTGAATCGAGGTTTAAAGGTGTAGTCTGTGATTTTAATCCAATACACATTTTGCTTCGGCAAATTGGCCCTCACAGTCCTCTAGCTGTCTGTTCTGTGTATGTGCTCAAAAAACTCTGTTCATACACAGTTCTGGCTTTGTGAATAGGAACCGAAGTTATTGGACACAGCCATACACTATTCCAGTTGATCAATGTTCCTTCAGAAGCCCGGAAAGGAGGAGTGTAATTTGATTGGCCGTTGAGCTCAAATTTCAACAACTTTCCACCAGAACCGTGGACTGTACCTTTTAGTCGTCTGACAACCATTTGTCCTCTATTATACAGCTCCTTAGAATGCTGCAGAAAGTTCAATTGAACTGATTCCACAAGTAGTCTGTTCACTTATTGCAATGGAAATTAATTGTAACTTAAAGTCAGCAAGTAATGCGTTTCTACACAACACCTGGAGCTTTATAGTTCTATTTGTGTTGAGGACTATTTTTTTTCTCTGCAGAAGCCATGAAGGGCCACATAATCATAAAAAAAAGAGATATTTTGGAGAAATAACGGTTGACAAGTAACTGTATAATAAGTGGGATAATGTATAGTCCACGATACAAGACCCCTGGGTCGGGATTTAGTTTTAAAGAATGACTGGCGGACTATACATTATACTTACCCTACACATTATACTAACTGTGGTGTATTAATAACGAGACGGTCGTATTACACACGTTGATATTTACTGAGAACTGTAACTCAACACAGCATCCATTAAGGCAGGTAACGTTCAACTAACGTATACATGAGCTTGCGCAGTGCGCATCAATCACTAAAGTGATATGATCCAATCAGTACATCACACTAACCCTATACATTATACATTATACTAACCCTATACATTATACTATCCCTAACCCTATACATTATACTAACCCTAACCCTATACATTATACTAACCCTATACATTATACTATCCCTAACCCTATACATTATACTAACCCTAACCCTATACATTATCCCTAACCCTATACATTATACTAACCCTAACCCTATACATTATACTAACCCTATACATTTTACTAACCCTAACTCTATACATTATACTAACCCTATACATTATCCCTAACCCTATACATTATACTAACCCTAACCCTGTACATTATACTGACCCTATACATTATACTAACCCTAACCCTATACATTATACTAACCCTATACATTATACTAACCCTAACCCTATACATTATACTAACCCTATACATTATACTAACCCTAACTCTATACATTATACTAACCCTATACATTATACTAAGCCTTACCCTATACATTATCCCTAACCCTATACATTATACTAACCCTAACCCTATACATTATACTAACCCTAACCCTATACATTATACTAACCCTATACATTATCCCAAACAAATATAACTAGAGATATAGCTATCAGTAGTGATGAGGGGGCCAAGCAGCCCATAGTCGTCATGGAAACTTGATGTCATTCTCTCAAGGGCATTGCTGTAAGCACTCACAGCAAGTTACTTGTTAATTGACCGACGATTAGCCAAAGTTCATTAACCAAAGATGTGAGTGTAGTTCCTGTTTCCTCTTTGTCTACAGATCATCTGTGCCAGATGTGATGAAGATTCAGCAAGGTTTGTGAGCGCTGAAAACCTTTAAAGATTTTTGATTAAATCCAATATGACGGCCACATAAATTCGTCCTTGCCGCCAATTTCAATTTGCTGTATCAGATATACAGCTTTGCAAATCAAAAAGCCAACAAATAACTATTGTGATGTTTGGTCCGTAGATCATCTGTGCCAATTTGGGGGGAAATTTGACTAAATTTGTGGCCAGTGAAAACGTTTGAAACCTTTTGATAAAATCCAACATGGCAGCCACACCAATTAGGTTGACATGACTCCACCTTGGGACCTTCTGTGGTATTACCAGTGTTTTTTTTTTTTCTAAGGCAAACATGTGGTATTACCCATGTTTTTTTTTTTTCTAAGGCAAACATTTTATGGCAAACAGTTATGAGCCAAAACACAATTTTGCAGTGCCCCCTAGCGGTCAAATGTCTCATGTACCAAGTTTGGCTTTGATACATCAAAGCGCTGGGAGATATGACCCGACTTCCTGTTTGGCGGCTTCGCCACTGATTTTGATTGGCTGTGACGGACGAATGCTTTCGTATGGCTTGGTCTGTTTGTAGTTTATTTTAGTTTTAAATAAATACAATATGGCCGAAAATCAAATATGGCGATAGGGTGTGTTGAACTCGTCTTGATCTAACGCACCTCTCGCTTTGACCCAATGGTCAATGGCGCTAGAGTGCTCAAGGTAAAACCTGGTGAAAAGAATCATGGGACTGTCCCAGATCAGTGTGCCGAATTTCAATGTTTTTTACCATACAGTTGTAGGCTTCCATAGAGTCTAATGGTAGAAGAAAAAGATGATCCGTAAAAACAAAAGGTAGAAGCCCAACGGATGCCTACACAGCTTCTCTGCTTGGCCCCCAGTGACGTCTCCAGCTCAACTCAAAAGAGCAGACACAATCATTTGCATCTCACTCTCAAGATAGCTTTGGCAAACTCACAGTGTACAGCTTCTGCAGGTATCTGGTCATAATGGTGAGGTATGCTGCTGACTCCTTCACATCCTGCACCCTTTTGACAAAAAAGCCATCCACCACCTAGGACACACACACACACCGGCAATATGCTCATAACACACTTTTCATTTGCATGTGTGAGATGAACCATTTTATTTACAGATTGAGAGAGACCAATTTGAATCTCTCAGAAAACACTCTGAGAGTTTGTTTGCAAACGTGCTAGTTATACCATGTTTATAATATGCTTTCAGGTTAGAGCAGACAAGTGTCTGAAGTGTGTACGTTTAAGCATAAGTGTATGTGTGTGTATGTAAGTGCGTGTGTGTGTGTGGGGGTCAAACCTGTGTATTAGCTATAGCTTGCTGTAAGGTGCTCTCAGGTAAACTCAAGTGAGCAGCAGCTGATCCATGCTCTTCCACCAGGTAAATGGGCTTGTGCAGACCACACCTTTTCAGACGAAACTGGGAGTAAAAGACAACATGCATGGCTGTTCAAATGTGTTACATATTAAACCTCCTCACCAAGTAAGTCAATAAGTGAATAAACTGAAGACACTAATACCAAAGGGTGCAAATCTATATTTGTTTTCTGTGATCATTACTACAAAATGGAAAATATGTCACAAAGATGCCAGTTAAGTTTTGCCCTTGAGCAAACACCCAGCCAGTGACTGAAGCGAAGGGATGACTACAGGAAGTAATACAGCTTCACATGTTGGCAATGACGTGCAGGCTACTGCTCAGCTCAAGAGCACATTTTAGGCACATGTCACTTGGTTGAGCCGTTCTTGAACCAAAAGGATTTTACCTTCTGCTCACGGAAGCGCCCATCTATAATGCTACCACACAGGTCATCCATTCGTTTCCTCTCAATGATGTAATCCAGTACCAGCTCTCTGACTGTGGGTGGCCGTAGCTGTCCTGTGAAATCGGATACTCTGTTCAGTCATCTCTGCCCTTATTTACAGGAAATGCAGATGTTTAAGATATCATTTTCACCGGAGGGACAAAGACCATCACAATGTTGAGGTCAGCAAGCCAAATCTTGTAGAGCATAACTGGAACGGCATACAGTACTGTGCAAAAGTTTTAGGCAGGTGTGAAAAAATGCTGTAAATCATCGAGTCTGTCTGGGATTACATGAAGATTGGTGCATACAATTATCTGAGGTAAATAGCTGTGACACCACAGTGTACAAATTGGTCATGCAATATGACAGTGCATTTTGCAACTGGCACTTACATTTGCATTATTTTGATGCAAAGGTAAAAGTGAAAAAATGCTGCAAGTCATCGAGTCTGTCTGGGATTACATGAAGAGACAGAAGGATTTGAGGAACCCTAAATCCACATAAGATCTGTGGTTAGTTCTCCAAGATGTTTAGAACAACCTACCAGCCGAGTTCCTTCAAAAACTGTGTGCAAGTGTACCTAGAAGAATTGATGCTGTTTTGAAGGCAAAGGGTGGTCACACCAAATATTGATTTGATTTAGATTTATCTTCTGTTCATTCACTGCATTTTATTAATTGATGAAAATAAACTGTTAACACTTCCATTTTTGAAAGCATTCTTAGTTTACAGCAATTTTTTCATATGTTGTATGTATATGTTGTGAAGAAATACATGGAAATGAATGTGTGTACATGATTGTGAATGTGCATATGTTTCTCTGTTACCTGGATCAGGGGCAACTTGTTCTCGGGCAACCCACAGGAAGTCCCCCACATTTAGCTTCCTAATGTCAAAGGTCACTCCATTCTTCTGTAGTTCCGTGACCAGGTCCGGCTTCCCTGCAGTGTTGCCCCTGTGATACATAAACAAGCATTAATCAACTCCTTTCCTAAGAAGACATTACTTCAGTTTTCAGAGGGGTTCTTAAACATTTGTGACGGATCAGAACATGCACAACAGCAAATAAGTCTCTAAAGTGATGTACTAAGCTCTCTTACCATGTTACTCCCTCATGCCCCCAAAACACATAACCTCACCCAGTTGTTTCTATGAAGTCCACACAGAGAATGATCTCATAGCAGCCAGGCAGAAGAATGCCCCTCGCCGCTGCTTCTCCGTGTTCCACAGCCTGGGACTCCTCCGTGGGGGACTCCTCCGTGGGGCCCACCGGTGAGGGCCTCTTCGCCAAGCGGCTTAAAGAACCAAAATCACACGCATAAAGAATAATTAGTGCAGAAGGCAGAAATAGTACTGTCAAAGCAGTGCAAACTGTTTTTTTTTTCCTTCATTTAAACTGACACCCTTCTGAAGGGTCTTTCAGTGGAGTCATCTCTCACCCGCTCACTCCTTCATCGTCATGATCATCATCATCCAGGGTCAGGTCCACTGTGTCTGGACACTCCACTGCTTCTCCTCCTTCCCTCTTTTCTTCTTCTACTTTTTGATCATTTTTCTCCTCTCTCTCCCCTGATTCTAGTTGCTCTGCCACAACCAGGCCCAGCTCTGTCAAAGAGTATCTGAGACAAGATGACAGAAGCGATGGCAAAAAAACGGAGTCAGAATGGGAGAGAGACAAAGATGAATTCCAAATATAGTTCATGGGCTGGGCTCTGCATAATTTGATCGAGAAATCTCATGACCATAACACAGGATTTGAAGTCTTAGAATGAAGAGCTTTTCTAACATCATGACCTGTTTTGTGAGTATAGGATTTACCTGGCTGGATTGTGAGTCTTCAGCACCAAGTCCCTCTGGATGAGGGTACCGACCGAGGCCCAGGCTGTGTACTTACTTCCAAGGTCCGGCTGTACACACACCAGATAACAGAGCACAATAAGAACACCTCCATCTGCTGTGTGACTTGAAAAAGCCAGGGTTTACTTAAACACTGTAACCTATTATTTCATTTGGAGATGCTACAGTCTGTCAGTGCACTAACCACAGTGAAGGATTTGTCGCACAGAGGCTGAGATTCTGTCTGCAGCTCATTTTTAAACATAAAGCCTTTACTGTCTGGGACCTGTGGAACCAAACAAGAGACAGAAAGGAGACATTGAGCAGACTTAAAACCATTATCTATTATTCACCATTATGCTTTTCAGTGTTTTGGTAGGAGAGGATGTGTGCATGCTGCATGCATGTACCTGAGAGTGTCTGTACAGTGTGAGCAGCACTGCATGACCTCCAGATCTCTTCTGAGGAACATATCCCCTCTTCTTTCGAGCCCCCTTCTCCCTCCTTACTTCTCCTTTTTGGGTCTTCTGCCAACAGGGAAAAAAAAAAAAAAAAAAAATGAAAGATGCTGAAGATAAATGGAAATAAAGTTGCATTTATATAAAAAGCAAACATGTTTGATGACATGAATCACTATGTTGAAGTAAAACAGTGCATCTCCACCTTGTGGTCTCCACCACTAGTTCCAGGAAGTTCTTGGGTGTTTGAGGAGGCTTTTGAGGGGTCAAGGTTGGTACTGCAATGACCTGAAGCCTGTACACCACTGGGGAGGGAATGTATGGGTGCGTCTGGACCTGACTCAGGGCGAGTGGCAAGAAAGAAGGGTAAATAACAAAAACAGATGTGACACTGACAATAACACAAAAGTGACACGCAATTGATAGTCACATAGGGAAAATTGAAATATTATAAAATATTTGGGTGTTAGAGACAGTGATGGGAGTGTGCATGCGGGATAAGCCGTGAAGATGAGCTCACCGTTTACTCTATAATACTTCTCAAGTCGATCATCCAAGATCTTGCAGATCCCATCTCCAAAGTTCTGTAATATCTTTGCTTCTTTTCCGTTGTTAAGTGGGAGAGGATACTTCTTTAAGGAGCTTAGTGCCTGAGGAAAGGAAAGGAGAGGAGGCGGAAGTCGTGAAATATACATCCAAACTGGATATACTGGTATGTTGTGACAGTACCAGATCCAAGGCTTGTAATGAAAACGACTGACAATACATGGACAATGACGGGAATTGTACAGTCTTTCCTATCATGTTTTGTTTGATAACATAGGCCTCACCTTCTGATACACGTATTGAGTCTTAAGGCCTTTCTCTGCTGCCTGATCACGCAGCTCTGTTAGCCACTCAAGGAACAGGGGGTTTGGACAAGAGGGTAGGGCACGTTTCCGACCTAGACGTACTAGTTCGGACGACATCCCTCTACATGCTATGAAAGGTGCAAGACATTCGAAAAGACAACACTAGTTTAATGTAGACAAACAGCTAGCTAGCTAGTATCATTAAGGAATGTGCAAGGCTACTAGGCAGGGCTTTTCTAATGGCTACTAAAATGACATGTCTCTGTTAATCTGCGAAATAGTATCTACTATACCCATAACGCTTAGACTTATTCATGCCTTTATGTTAAGTTGCTACGTGTTTTGCAGTTAGCGCAATCGTAAAAAGCCGCAACGGGGAATTCAGCAACCTGAAGATGGCTAGCTAGTAACGTCACCAAATTAGCAAACAACCAAACAACAGTTATACAATCTATAAAACTCCTTTCAGTAAATAATGTTTTGTAACATAAACTTGCTACATAATCTTATATGCTTGATATCGTGAAATACTTTTACCAAGCGCGTTTCAAGCTTCTTTGACCAGAAAACATGGTGAATTCTTTGGTAGCCTACTTGCACGCCGCCACTGTTTTTGAAACATAGCGCATGTGCAATGTGAGTTGCTGGACCCAAGGAAATAATTAAACAGCGCCATCTACAGCCCTGACAGAGTAGGCGTTTTACGGTTGACGTGTGAATTGCTAGCCCGTGGCATTACGGAAAAAAATATCAGACTAATGGTTTACAGGCAAAAATGTTGAAGAATAATCCGTTCACACTTTAGGCCATTTTTCCCACATTCAGCAGACCCTGTCAAATACCATTGATTAGGTTATGTCTTGATACTACTGATGGAACAGTATCACACCATATAAAACAAAACTCATCAATTTCCTTCACACGTCTATCGAATATTAACTCGGCCAGGATCCGTCCACGGGGAGGCTGGTTGGGAAACTAGCCAACTTGATTAAGGGTCAGAAAGGCCACTGTGTTTTAAGATGAGGGAAGAAATTAAGATGAAATAAATTGTCCTACATACATTTATGTTTTTTAATAACTTGCACAATACCGTTACGAGTCCATCATTTCAAACATGTAGAACGCCTACCCAACTGCAATTCCCCTTAATGAGCGTTGAGGCTAAACCTACGTTCGAAAAATAGGCTATTCCGGCAAGGTAGCCTAATTTCTTTATGACAGGCTATCCAAGATAATAGTTGCATTGCCCAAATACCATTACAGCCCTGGAACCCTTTAGGAGACGAGCGTTTATTTCGGAATCCGGCAAGACCAAACAAGGGTCTGGAATCCAACCCATAGGCCGCTAGGCTTCAGCGCGCGCACACACACATTCGCTCACACTCGCACGCGCGCGCGGGCATGCATTTAAAGCAAGGGAGACCTGTAAAACAGGACATCAGGATAACATGTTTAATGATGATCATCAGAAGTACAGTGATGCTCACAAAGTCCTCACATCTTTGGCAAATAGAAAATAGGCTGCAATATTATTTGCTGTCAGTGATCTAAAATGTTGAAGTGTCCTAACTCTTCATGTTCTCTGCTGCAACATGAAGCTGTAGCAGGTCTTGCAGACTTTCCGTGATGTGTGAATCACTCCAGTGACTTTTGGTTCAGCAATACACTGAAGGTAAATGTGTTTCATTGGGAAGAATGAAAAGAACAATGGCAAAAACACCCACTACAATTTTGCTTCGACTTTTTACAACCATTACCTTCCCTCTCAGGAAAAATAACAACACATATTTACATGTCAATAGTTACACAATCAGAATAGAAATCTGTAAAAATAGAAATGGCAGAAATAAAAAAAACAACAGTACAAATATATAAAGATAAATATAAAGCTCTCTTTATACAATTCAGTGTACCTCTGAAATGAATATATTAGATGTTGAGAAAATCCAATTTCTAGAGCAAGCACAGATTTGTACTTGTCTTCTTGAATATCGTTACCCACGGCCATACCAGAAACAAGCACACCTTTAACAGCTCAATTAAAATATACCTCAACCATACATTGACACTGGACCTAACTTGTTTCACTTATTAAATCAAGGACAAGGGAAATAATATACTGGAAGCATAAATATAGTGATTGCATTTAGGGAGTTTCCATCCTGAGTGCTTGTGGCAGCATATACTTGTGCCAATTCCTAGTTTCAGAATATGAGGTTTGCACTTTTAAAACATACACATCTCTCAACAACTGGCAACCCACCTTTTTGTATTACATGGCCAATGTGGGATATGTGCAAAAAGTACCTGGAACTTAAGTGATACTTTATCTGTAACCAAAAACCAAAAAAGATCAATTTGTCTGTTGACTGTTCTCTTCCGCCCTCCACTCCTTCATTGATAATTTCAGCCAGAAGATGATCAAATATCACCATCTCAATTAGCATTCTCCATAATTCTGCCTACACTAAAGCCCTATATCTTTGCTTTCCCCCAGGAACAGCTGCCTCTAACTGCCACCTGATCCTGTGGTGTCATCACTGTGTAGGGACAGTGGGGACCCTGGTGGGGACGTATTTTCCGCCATAGAAGCATCTGATAGTGAGCCGGTTGCCCTTCCCCCAGGACCTGACATTTTTCGCGCTGCCTTGTTGCGGAGAAACGTGCTGTTAGGGTGCTGGTCCTGGAGATGGTTTAGAAGGGCGTCCTGTGATGGTGCAGTGAGGCCGCACTCCTCGCAGACATAAAGTTTGCTGCGTCGTTCTTTGTAGGCGTACTGCTGTGTCACATTGTGGATCTTCTTCATGTGCGACTCCAGGGAGCAGCGCTGTGTAAACGCCTTTTCGCACACATTACACTTGTACGGGCGAACACCTGAAGGAGTGTGTGTACACGAGATAGAAATTAGGTCACGGTTGTTCTTACATGTCTCAAACACTAAAAATGAGTAACCAAAAAATCAGAAATGAAAAATGATTTGGGGGGGGGAATTATACCTGTGTGAGTCCGAACATGCCTTTTGAGATCAAAGGTATCGTTGAATCCCTTCCCACAGAAGTTGCAAAGGTGCCTCTTGGTGTCGTTGTGGCACTTTAGGTGTCTGTTCAGCATGCGTTGATACTGAAAGGTCTTCTGGCATATCTGACACACATAGTTGGGTGTTGTGGATTTGCCAGTGCCAGTGCCAGCTGAGGGTGTTGTTGTTGTTGGAGCCGTGGGAGGAACAATGGCCACAACTGGGTCTATACGGTCCTGGGTTTGAGAGTCACCAGGAAGCTCACCTGTAGTCACCTGTGGTAGGTAGAAAGAAAGAAAGAAAGAAAGAAAGAAAGAAAGACAGTGAGACAGAGATTAATTGTTCAACTATTTCTGGCAGATATTTTTTTTCTGCCAATGAAGCATGGCTTCTTCCATGTATGTACTGCATAACACAGTAAAGTCGGCAGAAGCTCACCTTTATCTTGGATCGTATATAATTGCTGTTGGCTGGTTTTTTACTGCTCTCGGGCGCTGGGCTAAAAGGCCGCCCCAATGAAGTTGAAGAGGGCAATTCAGCAGTAGGAACCAGTGGACAGGACTCATGGGTATGGATCTGAGTTTGTGTCTGCAAGTTGTGATCTTTTTGTGTGGAGAGGCACAAGGCAGACTCGGCAGGACTGGCCTCTGTCTCCTCAATAAACATGGGAGGTACCATAGATGCTAGAGAGGGGGGAAGGGGCAGAAAAAAAAGACAAGGATGTTATAACAGACATGGGAAAACATTTAACTCAGGTGATAAATCGCTGCAATATTGATATTAATATAAGCTAAATTTAAAAGATCCTTTTCTACAGTGTGACTGTGAAAAAAGTAGGCTAAGTAACGCATTTTTGATCACTAAGTCTGGTTCCTTTGAATAAAATAAAAAAATCACCATGGTGATATCAGCACCTTCCTCTCCCAGCTGAGCTACAGGCCATTATGCATTTTTTTTACAGATGAGTCCTACAGTGTGTGAATGTTGGTAATAAAACAATAATACATATTCAAAGAAATACTAGCAAAATTGCAGGACAATATGTATATCTGGGAACACTGTAGGAAGCTGCTCACAAACCTAGGCCAGCCATGCCCATAGGGCAAATGTATGCAATGCATGTGGGTGTGTGTGGGTGAATGCTTTAAAAACCCTGAAAGGCAGGTGTGTGAGTGGATGTGCTGTCAGTAAATGCATTGTCTTGGAGACAGACACTCCAGTTACAGCTCTACCAGTTAGACCAGCCAGGCTTGAGGCACTGGTTTGCTTTTTTAAGGTGCTTGAGCTCAATACTACAGGGTGGAGGCAATAAACATACATACATATTTTAGCTGTGTCATCGTTACACAACACCTTTTCATACATGCCTTTGGAAATATTTATGTATTATTGACATAAAACATCCACGAAAGATCTGTTAGGTTGGACCTAACCATTGGATAAAAGTCGCACTGAAAATGTATTAGCTCACTAGTTAACGGTGTGAGAAGGAACCTAATAAATAGAGTATCGGTTTACCCAACAGATCCAGAATCATGGGATGGGCCGATATGCATTACCGTTAGGCTTACGTCTGAGGTATTACATTCGAGTAAACGGGAGACTACGCCCTTAATTCAAGTTTGTGCCTGCGCGCCCACCTTTACGTAAATTTGGGGACTAATCCCAGCGGGGCGTGGCGACAGTAGTCGATCGGTGTAGCTGAGAAAACGACACAAAACCATTTTAACCTACATAATAAAAATACAACAGTTGGTAAAAGCTTTCTCTCGAGCTCATTATTTGTACCCTTAAAGTTACCATGCTAACAACAGCGTGGCTAGATAGGCTATAGGTCTGCCCCTTTAGTGCGGTCTAATCTGTAACGTTAACTGTTTGCTTACCCCTCCCTTTATCTACACCTGGACTGTGCTCTCAGACACAGTCGGACAATAGAGGCTATAAACTGGGGAGGGTTTAAATGTTCAGGGATTTGTTTTTTTGGGGTGCATTATAATTTCACGAATTAATGTCTATATTCTGACTTTCTATAACTAAGACAATTGTTTGTAACTTTGCTGACACTATAGGCTTGTTTAAACCTTACAGACGTCCTTGGATATTTAGAAACTAGGAATATGTTGACATGGTTTCAGTTTTCATATTGTGGATATTCTATTGTTCAGATCAGAAGCCAAAGAAATATTTGTGGCGCGTAATATATCAGTAGCCGAGGCCTTAAAATGTTTGGAAAGTTTATATTGTGGTAATGTAGCCTAAATGATCAATGTCTTCATAACATTACTGCCTGATAGGATCATCATAAAATGTAGACTTTGAGGCTCAACAGTGGGCTACTTTCGCTCTGCGCTAAACAACTGACATGAACGAACGAAGAGACAAGAAAATAGGATTTAGACAATGAATGTATTATTCGGTAAACAGGCATGTCAAAGACAAGGAGCACTGTGGAGTTTACCCACCAGCGGGCCGGGCCGTGCCCTGTTTACTAAAGGTGTAGCGGGAAGGGAAGCCAAAGCAGGAGAGTCCGTTATTTCCTTCCCTACACTAAACATTAACCAAGAGTCCAGCGCCAATCTAGAGCTTACCCGGTTTTTGTCCCCCTCTAGTTTATTCCCTAAATCAATAGTGATGTCATCATTGCATTTACATCTTAAAGTACCCCAATAGCCTACGCTACTCTATGAAGTCTATAAGCTAATCAATCAATGCAATTTCAGAATAGCACCAACGTACAGCAATTTAAAACATCCATCCAGCAATATACACAACACAACAAAGACACATCTTAGGCTATCGGCTATCATGTAGTTCCAACTTTGGTTTAAAACATAAATGAAAACCATCATTAATACATTACCGCGTTATTTGCACACTGCAGTTGAATACAATTAATAAACAACTGAACAATTCGATAGACCTTGTACGCATTCGATTAGGCCTAAATGTCACATTGGCCTAAACAATATCAACTGCCCAATATATAAGCTAAAGTTATAGTTTACTATAAACTATACTAAACTACATAATAAAATATAAATTAGTTAATAAAAATACGATTAAGATACTTTTTATTGGAACTATTAATAATAGCCTATGGCACTATCAAAAGGCTACAATATTTTTCAAAACATGATCTTCATGTCAATCGAACCAAAAAAAGTTTTTTAAGGGTGATAGGTTTAGCTATGCCAACGCTGGGATGGTTTGGCAATAAACAGAAGACTATTCCGTTAGATGACCATGTGCGTTATCTGATACCAAAGTTTGCTACACTACTTTGCATATGCTCAGCCTTTTCCGATAAAACACAAAATAACATTCGCCACACATTTAGGCGAAATGAGGTTCAATTGTATTTGTTAGAATACATTTCATAGCCTATCCCCTTGGGTTGGGCAAATTGTCCTACACTTTTGACAGGCTTATCAACATAAAGTAGGCCCGTAAGAAATATACTATTGAGCAAACGTTATGTTCTTTAGGCGAGCCTAATTGAGGCGACAATGTTGCAACCAACGGGTCTCAAGTTATAAGGAAGCCATTTGGGTCTGAAGGTCAACTGAAAGAGTCGTAACGGCTCCTTCTTTTTCATAACACATCTCACCTAGCTTACAATAGACCATATGAAATGACACATAAAATAGTTACAACCATGAAGTTACAAATGGGGGATAAGATACCTGGGTCCGTGTCACTCGGAAACAATGTCAAGTGAGCTATCCTTTATAACCAACATAGGCTTCCGAAACTAAGAAAGTTAACATTTGGTCTTATAGCAGCCTAGCCATGCCAAACTTCTTAAAAGCAACAAGTTAAAATGCCATTTTAAGTTGCTGCAGCAACTTACCATCAGAGAAAATATAATAACTTTGACCACGTTTGTTTGTTTGATCCCCCCCCGACCGTTATGCGTAAAAGCTATCACACCAGAGAAAGAGAATGGTCCGTCAACTTAAGGGGTCTCACCTGGAATATAGATATCTCCACGCTCATGGTCGGGCAGCTCGCCCCAGTTCCGTTTACCCGGAGAGAACCTTGCCTTTTTCACAAGGAATGCTCGAGGCATGGTCTACGCTTGGTCACCCGCTATCTTCCACGAGCTCACTATCGTGGGTCACAATTACGAAGTAAGTAAACGGGTAGATATGGTTAGATATTAAGTTAGACGATGAAAAGTGAAAAGAAGACTTCGTTCATAACTGTTTCCCCACACGACGAGCTCCTTTTCCGCTCTCTTCAAAGTTATACCTACGCAGGTAGCCTGCTCAGTCCTCTCCCACTATTTCGCCGTTTTCCAGACTGTGCTCCTTCGACTTCGTGTGCTTCCTCCTAAGCTTAGTGGAGTGTTGCAAAGGTGCGTCTCAGGTAAACTCAGGTAGGTCTACGTGCTGAAAATATTAACGGAGAAAAAAGCGGATGCTGGATAAATATTCCGTGTCATATACACCCAAAGACACGACGAATTCAAAGGTTGACCTAAGCGCAGGTACTCATTTCAGCAGGAAACAGGTAACAGCGCGCATGCGTCTGGGAAATAACGGTGACAACAAACCTGATCCAGGCTGCTCTACGTCTTACCTGTTCGACCGGTTTTCTTTTCTTTCCGTTCCCTTCATCACCACCCTGCGTCGAGTTCAACAGAATAGACAGAGCACTGCTACTGCAAGGAAGGGGGTTGAGATTAATTATTTTGAATAATAATAATTTTGTCTGACATTAGCTCCCAGAGTGTAACTTCATGCGAACAGAGGAACCCAGGCCTATGTTTGCAGAAGGCTAGAGAAACGTTTGGGCAGTAGCCTATATCATCAAAGTGGGTTATTAAAGCCTATAAGCTTTATTTGAGCTCTTTTGAGGACCATGCATGACTCACATCAGACTCACAATGGTCACAATTAAGGAATCAGGCTTAATGTCAGGTCATTGCATTTAAACTTCAAATGATCAAATTCAAACAGTAGGTTTAGTTCATAGACTGCCAGCGGACTCCATAAACCTGATTTTGAATGAGTAGATTCCCTTTTTGGGTGTGTAGCCTTGGCCTACTGGTTGAGCCAGTGTCAATGGCATGATTGCAGCCAAGTAGCAAGCAAAGTGTTAGAAATGAAACTACACTGTGAAACTAAATCTGCAGTTGCATATTAAATATCTGCAGACAAAAGTAGCTTTTAAGCAACAACATTATTCGAAAAGCTTATTCATGAATCATTTGTTTGTCTTTTTAATTACAATAGCACACCACACCCAGTTCCCCCAGGACAGGCTTCAATGACTTGTCTTTTCAGTCATCCCCCTCCCTACCAAAAATACTGCCCCTGTCTGCCCAGGTGCCCTAAGAAGTTCTAAACATGGCGGCTGATGCTGGAATGGATCAACATACTGGCCAGATACATTTCAATAACTACTGTCTTAAATGAGTTGCCTGCATGATTATACTTCAGCAACAACATAAGAGGAATATTTTGAAAATTGTCTCAGAATTTCAAACCAAGTTCATACTGTTCTAAAGTGGTAACCCTGAGAGTAGTTACTTCCTCAGAAGAAAAATATTTCATCACAAATCACTGTAGACACCACAAAGGCTTTGTCACCATAGTCTAAAATGACAGTTGCATTATATGCAACGGTTTATTAAAACCATCTGGTTCAGTGCTGTTTAATCAACAACACAAATACAATTAAGTTAGCTTGATACTGTATATTCTACTGTGAATTGTTGTTCGATTTTGCTGTGTCAAGTTGGAGCAGTTCCATCATTTCAGACTGTTTTACGATTATGACTGTGCTCCATCGTGGTTCTCCACAGGTAAGAACTAGGGTCATTAAGCAAATGGTAGATACAGGCAAAGGCCAAATTAGTTGAAAGCAAAGGGTGGAGGATTCAGTGTGAAGTACACAAGGAAGAAAGAGAAAGAGGGAGTATGTGTGTTCAGAATGAACAGTATGTTGTTTGGGCAGTTGGAGTGGTTGGGGCAGAATATCTACAGTTTCCCCTTGTGTTTTCCCCCCTCCCTTCCTCTCTGACACTGCCTCACCTCACTGCTCTCCTCTTTCTGCCCTATAAATTGCCCTCTAAACCCCAGTAGCTGTTCAGCAAACTCTAACACTTTGCTTTGAATAATACATATAAATGCCTAATTTTCACAAATGTTTCCACACATATAGACAAAGCTAGACAAACATATTTTGATTGTTTGATTTCTGTTTTACTCTGTTCCTTGACATTATAGTGTTTGTTTGATGAACCTTTATCGTTTTGAGCTTAATAAAAAAAATATTTCACCTATCTATTGGGTTTCATGGACTTAGAGAGAAATATCTAAATGGTGTGGCGGGAAAGTGAATAGCTTAAGGACAACCTGAAACAGCCTACAGTTATTTTTTCCTTCAGCCATCAGGTTAGTCCACTGTTTCTTTCGTTTTTGTTCTCACTCTACATTGTACACTAATCTCCTGAGAACAGACAACTTTAGGAGCTACACGGGCAGGAGCTGTCACCTGTCTTTGTGCTCACATGATATGGAACTAAAAATATGATGCATGACATCTCTGAATCAGTTGAGATAAAAATGTTTTAGTCACAAACAAAAGTTCACCTGGTCCTGCTTTTCCACATTCCTGTGTGTATCACTAGGCACAATGAAATAGGCCTATGGAACATAATGTTGGTGAATGTGAAAGTAGATTAGCCCACATTATATTTTCTCCTCAGCACGCAATAGATCACCCATGCACACACAATGGCCCCACAGACATAGAGAAACATTTCCGCGTAAGTTAGAGTTGTTATGCATACTTGTTAATCTTGTTACACCCGTGGCAAGACCTCGTTGAAGCTCTTTATTGGATAATGCTGAGATGGTTAAGTTTTCTTGTTTCCCCACAAACTCAATAGACTTCGACACGGACAAACAATAACTTTTCGTCAACATTTTTGAAAAAAGAATGCAAATAATAATTTCCTCATGATATGTATAACATATCAAACATTAGATACAAATATTCTAATGTTTCATTCAATCCTAGATGCTATGAGCCAGCTACCACCTAGGGGAGATTTAAAGCGATGTCGGAGGGAAAAATACCGTCGACAGTTATTCTCGACATGCCGAGACAAGTATCACTTGTCGAGCTAAAGTACCGTTAGGATTTTAATGTGGTTTGGGAGGTCTGCAGTGGGACAGAGACTGTAGACTATTTCTATTCCAAATATTAGGCTAATAATATTGGAGTTCAATTCGCAGTGTGACAAGATTTCAATACTGTCGATGGTGAAAATGAAACATCGGTATAGCACTACGTGTTAGACCTAGCCTACCTTCTGATTTCTGTGGGTACACTACCAAGACACACCTTTCGTAACATTTGTACATTGCAGCGATTACAAGTGTAGACGTGGATCTGAGTTGGAGTAGGTATTTAGATTTGAACACGCACACACACACACGGACACAAAAAGTCTGCTCCCTGGTGTTCAATGCATTGGCACATAGCAACAGTGGTACAAAAAAAGTTTGAAAGGTGTAAAGCATTTATTTGTAATGTTACCTCCTTTACAATACTTTGGTTGTCAATATGTACAAATGTGATAGCTTTGGTTCATACGGTGTAATGAAGAACATTTGTATAAATCTTACAAACCTAAAACAGAATATTTATGGAAACATTTAGGCTATTCTGTCTTTATAAGACCCTACCAATATTCCTCTGTATTTCAGCGTTTACAAATTACAACCAGCAATTTAACTAATGTTATGATTGCACAAGGCATTTCATCATGGGAATGGATCACTCAAGAGCTGAAATGATCAAGACTGGAGTTATAATTTGCCAGTTGAGGTGTCAGAAATCCAGTCAACTAATATCCATTCCCACAAAGCCTTACAAAACTTTCATCATTACAACATATTACAGCAAATTCAACAGGGACCACACATTAGCAAATCTTTTCTGTATGCACCTACACACCCCATTTCAAATGCTTAGTCCAACAGCACAGGTGTGATGATAAGTGGTGCTTCATTCTTGCCTGACTTATTGGTGCAGGGGCTGAAGAAAGGATGAATGGGCTTACAGAACGCATCTTGAAAGGTGTAAATGTGTATCTTCGCTTCCACGTTATAAAAGGACACCTGGCCCTTTTCATAATCCACAAACACCCCAATTTTCTGTGGCCGTAGGTTGACGGGCAGGGTAGTGGAAGGCTCTGTGCGGAAGGCGTAGTTGGTCTTGTCTCGCAGGCTGAGAAACCAGTATCCATTGCCGGGGTTCACTGTGATTTTGCCCTTCCTGTTGATGGAGCTGCTGGCTACACCCACGTCCCAGTCAGTTTTACCCCCCACCTCCACCTCCCAGTAGTGTCGCCCCGAGTCGAAGCCTTCTCGGCCCAGTACACACACCACGCGGTCAAAGCGTTCTGGGCCGTCTGGAAGCGGCTGGTGCCGGTCACCGCACCTCACCTTCTTCCTGTCATCTGACAGAATGAGTCGAGGGTGGGCGGTGTTTGAATCCAGAGTGATGTCCGCTGTCCGTGGGAGCACAATGAAGGAGTGAGTTTGGGGTTATGCTCAGGCTTATAGCCATCTTAACTTATTTAAATCTAGCCTGGTTTATAAAATCACCAATATTAATTTATAGGCAATTCATTTATCAAGTTCAGTTTAGGAATGAAATGTTTTTAAACAACACCATGACTCAGAGGTTGCCAATCATTTGTGTCATGGCTGTGCATTACTCCATGGCTGGAGATTACTTCCGGCGCCAACGTGAGTGGCAGCCTTTCCACGTAGCTCCGTTGTCTCGAGTCTTTTTAGCTTTCACCTAAATTTCCCTCGGGATTAATAAAGTATCCATCTATCTATCTATCTATCTATCTATCTATCTACAAACCCTTGGAACAAACCTGTGTAGTCTTGCATCCTCTTCTGTTCTGAAAAGGAAACAGCCACAGTGATTTTACTGAGGAGCTGAAAATATAGTGGGAATTTAAAGGTGAACGTCCATGAGAAAAATGGTACTTACTTGGCTGGAGCGTCATCACAGGGGGTTCCATATGATTTTTGATACCTGTTTAAATTGAACGCGTAAAGAATAAGAACAACTGATATGGCTTAAGCATATGTTTCTAAATAGACATTACTTTGGTTGTATGTGTATTGAGTCTGGCAATGATGCAATGATAATAAGATAGAGTGAAGCTTATATTCTTAGAAACTCCAAATGTGCAATATAAAAGACATAAAACCCTGATTTATTTCTTTTTAAGAATCCTTGTTACTACAACTTAAAGGAAAGTTCAGAAGTGTTCCGAATCAGTTGTGGGAATCCACCAATTTTCAGTTTGTCACTTTTAGACACTGACATTTTCTTCTCAATTTCTTATTTTGAAAATTCATTGCATTATTTCCATACAAAAAAAAGGAATTTCTAGCATCTAAAAAGGTGAACACGTTTTCCACCACCACAGAACACTTACATGAATCAACACTAGGTGGCACCACAACACACTACAGGATTATGGTAACAGGATTATGACCTAAACATTTTTGGTGAATGACTTCATGAACGTTTGTATTACATACAAACCAAAATGTAGGCCTACACCCAATGTCTAATCTTTCATATTTATATTCAATCAATGAATCTAGTGTATAGAGTAATAATTATGGAAAAATCTCTTGGATGGACTTAAAAATCAAACCATGGATAATTCATTGCACTAAGGAATTCCTATGTCTGTTTAGTGTGTAGTCATTAGAATTCATGTCTCTGTTGAATATTGATCGATTGGTTGTATTTGCATGGGAGCAAATATACCATGAATATCCATACGATATATAACCTTTTACAGAATCTAAAGCTCATGCAGCTCATTAATGGGGTACGGTTGACACTATGTATTTTGTTATAGACAAGATGAACAGAACCAAGGAAAAGGTCTTTGTACATAGTGGTCCGTACAGGCAATACTGCATCACATCACTTTTAGTATCTTGGAGCCAGATATAACTGGTGCATGCTGATGAGGGTATCTGAAGATTCACTATTCAGTGAAGTTTGTTTTTCACATGTACCTCTTGCATTGATCTTGGCATCTCCTAACAGAAATGTCACTCAAACTCACCTACTTCTGGAAGTCTCTGTAACTCTTCCTGGAAGCGCTCCAGTAGCTGACATAGACTCTGGTACACCTTCCTGGTGCAGAGGTCAGAGGTCACAGAGACCCCAGACCAGTCTTTGATTGGCGGAGGACTGGAAAGGGTCGAGTAGTAGCTCTGAGCAGAGGAAAGGAGGGAGGCGTCTTAGACTGTGAACTCTTAAACATGGATCTCTATTCTGAAGAAAATATACTACCTCAGTATAGCTTATATGTGCATAATTCTATAACTTCAGGTTTACCTTTCTTTTGTTGTACAGTCAATTCATTATCAGCATCTTACAGCCAAGTTCAGAGTACCAAGGAACTAAACAGTCAAGATACAAGATGTTGATGTGCTGCTATCTTGTTCTTTCTGTGGCCTTGCATGGATATGACTGTCTGTCATGTAAGTAGATCTACTAACTGGATATAATCTAATAGTATGAATAAATAAGGCATGAGTGTACCAGAGCATCCTGGGAAATGAAGTCCTAGTAGCACTGACCGTAAGGCACTTCACATAGTTGTCTGTACGGAGCAGGTTCCCCAGAGCACCGCTCCTCTTCCTCAGCTCCAGCACCTCCTGCTCCAGCTCTCGGATCATCCCCTCGGCCTGGTGCTCCGCCGAGCGTCTGTTGATCTCGATCACCTCAAGCAGCTCTGCCTGGCTCCGCTCGATGGACTCCACCAGCGCTGAGAACACGCGCACGCTTCCCTGAGTCTCCCGCTCGGCAGACATCTTGAATTGAATGATGGAATATGCAGGTTGGGGAGTGTGAATTATGATTAGTGATACAGGTTTCACTTAGTTGAAATGGATGCAATCAGCTGAGTGCTGTTCTTACTGTTCTTGTAGTGTAAATTGTGCATTAGTGTGTAAGTGACACTGCTGCTAAACACAGAATGCTCATGTCACATGTTAGCTTACCTGGATGTCCACCATGGATGATTTGATTTCCTCCACCTTTCTCTGTCGCTCGCTAATCTTTTCCTTTATGTCAAGCTTTGTGATGCCTATGTGTGACTGGGTGGTATACAGAGACAGTAAACAGGAAATAGAGACTATCTGTAGCATTTACAGATGCACGAGAAATGGTTCATTTTGAAAACAAGAAATTTGTCTTTCAAAAAAAGTCTTTCAAGTAAACCCCTCGGAAATTCCTGTCGGTTGAACAGTAGACCACACTGCTAACAACATCTTTGGACAAGATCAGGTGTTCCAAGGAAACACAGACTGATAATTAATGTGTACCCCCCCCCCCCCCCCCCTTGTACTGTAAGTTGCTTTGAATAGAAAATTCTGCCAAATAATGAAATGTAATAAATAAAGCTTATTCTACTTTTTGGATCCAAGTAGTCCCAGATGTCTCTGACCCACCTTACTCTCTTCCCACTGGCTCTCTGCCGGGACGGTGCTGTGAGACTGATGGTCGTGCTCAGCACACTCCACACAGATGCACTGCTGGTCCGTCCTGCAGAACATCTCCAGCTGCTGGTGGTGCTTGGGGCAGAGAGCCACGTGTTTGGCGTCCGCAGCCCCGCTCAGCGTGTACCTCCGGTAGGACACCCGGCGCGCGAAGTCCGAGGCGGAGGACGGATCCGCGTCCGGAGGCAGCGTCACCATAGCCGTGACTGGGTGTCCTCTCGCAGTGAGTTCTTGGGCACCTTCCTCTTCCCCTGTGTGAAGAGATCCCCCGGTATCTCCCCGGGTTTGGTGAGCCGCTCCTCTCCTCTAACGCAAGCAGCTTCATCTCGCCCCCCGCAGGCCCCCTCATCTCCCGTCATCCGCTTGAACTGCTCCGTGATCTCACGCAGGGTGCGGTTGATGTGGAGCTGGGGCTTCTTCTGGAAGGTCTCTTTGCAGAGGGGGCACTGGCACAGCTTAGCGGCGTCCCAGTAGCGGCCGATGCAGGCCTTGCAGAAGCTGTGACCGCATGGGGTGGAGACGGGGTTGTCAAACACATCCAGACAGATGGAACACTGGAACTGCTCCTCTGACAGGAAGCTACGGGAGAAAGGCATGTCTAGGGAGGAGGACAGGAGAGAGAAGGACAGGAGAGAGAGGGAAGGAGAGAAGGACAGGAGAGAGAGGGAAGGAGAGAAGGACAGGAGAGAGAGGGAAGGAGAGAGAAAGAACGACAGGAGAGAGAGGGAAGGAGAGAAGGACAGGAGAGAGAGGGAAGGAGAGAAGGACAGGAGAGAGAGGGAAGGAGAGAGAAAGAACGACAGGAGAGAGAGGGAAGGAAAGAAGGACAGGAGAGAGAGGGAAGGAGAGAAAGAACGACAGGAGAGAGAGGGAAGGAGAGAAGGACAGGAGAGAGAGGGAAGGAAAGAAAAAACAGGAGGGGAGAAGAGTGGACAGATTAAAACGGAGAGGGTTGAGCAGATGAAAGAAGGTGAATGAAATGAAAATCAAACATGAAACAGGATTCATTAGAATAGAAACTATATATATATATATGTAACCAACAGGTTTGAATCATGTTAAACAGAGAATGAACAAACGAGCTGAACAAAATGGTCCCTCTCACTGAACAGGAAGGGGAAAGTGAAGTAGCCAGCTCCCCCTAAACTTCGATGACATCAAAGCAGTCAAAGTGAGTTAAGGGCATGGGATATGATGAGGGCAATCAATGCCATTTTTCAAACCTCTTTTGACAACTCCCAGGAGATATGAGATGCATCGTGCGAGTTTGACTGTGGCCAGAATAAAAAGATAAGACTGCACTTTTCAAACTAGTCATTTTATCAGCCCATCATCAACTGGAATGAAACCCGACTGGAATCACTGGAGCAAAACACAGTTGCGTAACTGAACAGCAATGTGCTTCTCAGACTGCGTTATCACTGGGACACATGTAGCACCTCATGTGTTTGTGCTTCTCAGACTGCGTAGTCACTGGGACACATGTAGCACCTCATGTGTTTGTGCTTCTCAGACTGCGTAGTCACTGGGACACATGTAGCACCTCATGTGTTTGTGCTTCTCAGACTGCGTAGTCACTGGGACACACATGGCCCATCATGTGTTTGTGCTTCTCATGCTGTTCCCTTCTTGTCACCACTGTTTAAGTACAGTCTCCCAATCCTAACAGGTGAGGTTATGTGTCCATGTGTTTACACAGCTAAGGACAACATGGCAATAATACAGATATACGGTACTCTGCACTCTTGATACACACAACTTCATCTCACTTAAAGTACACAGGTAGAGGCACATTGACAGAGACTTGAAAAACAGATGATAGCATCCCAGATGATAGCATTCAAAATAAAAGTCTGTAGAAGTCAATTTACATATAATCATATAGACTTGCATATCCACTTGTACCTTAACAAACGGATTACATTTTCACATATAATCGCTGCAGTGCTGTAGTCTTCACAAACAGCTTCTTGCCATGCTCTAACCTAAAATCAGGGTCTAGAGTACGAGGCCAAAACTCACTCATTTCTATTGGTAGGCAATCGACACAGAAAATGTGATTTGAAAAAAAGTGTTTGATCATGCTTTGCACGGTATAGCATTTAGATCAATGGCAAACTTACTGCACGGTATAGCATTTAGATCAATGGCAAACCTACTGCACGGTATAGCATTTAGACCCACGGCAACTAGCCAGACACAATATTACTTTCACCTGCATCTTACCTGTGCAAGTAGCTTCTCAGCTCTCCAGACCACTGCTTTAGTCAATAAAGTTCTATGGAAGTTGTCTGGTGTACTCTGTCTAACTCTCTATTCACACACGTGTGGGGGAGTGTGCACTCGCTAAGGTTGCTGGTGTTAGAGATCTCCTAAGACAGCGAGGCAAGACTGATGTCAGTCCCTACACACAGACGGGCTTTAGTCAACTGGGCGGTGGGCTTCCACAGCTCCTCCTCCTCCTCCTCCTCTGTTAACAAATGGACACAATGCACACAAACCCGTCTGACAGGAGTCTACTTGTGGACACCATGGATGCTTTTCTTCATAGGGATGTACTGTGTGTGTGTGTGACTATTCGACATGGAGCACAGCTGATTTCATTATTAGTAAGATCCAGATCCAGCAGAAGGTTCAGCATAAGTTTAAATCGGTTGGTTTGGGAATTTACACAAATAATAACAGGGCCAAAGTGTTCAGAACAAAAGGGAATTTTATCTGGCAGATTATCATTTTTGTTGGTCAACAATAACAGGTGAGTGGAAAAAAAAAGTTGAGCTGGAACGGGTTCCATCCGGGTGTTCTGCGGGTACATTCCGTCTGAGAAAGCCTCTTATCTCGCCGCCGATAGCACCGGCTCATTTAGAGGGTGGTATTATCTAAATGCAAATGCATCTGGTGAACACATTCAGCAAAGTGACACACAAATAGTCAGATAAGAGGGCAGAAGAAATAAAGGGGAGATGAGGGTGCATGCCAACACGTACGAGATCAACTGGTGTTAGCGCTGACCTTAAAGCAGTAAGACTAGCCCAAGCAGTTTGGAGTGTGCGCACGCGAGTGTTTGCGTGTGCTTCAATGGGACAACTTTGAGGCATCATTTTGTATTACTTGGGTTCTAAAGCTTCACTGCTTCACCAAAACCAGCAGTTGTACAAGGAAGGCAGGAGTCTATATCTACAACCCCAAATCAGAAAAAGTTGGGACGGGTATGGAAAATGCAAATAAAAAAATAAAGCAGTGATTTAGTACCTTGACTTGTATTTCATTACAGGCAGTATGAACACAAGATATTTCATGTTTTGTCTGGTCAACTTCATTTGATTTGTAAACATACATCTATTCCTGCCATTCAGGCCTGCAACACATTCCAAAAAAAGATGTGATTTGAAACAAGTGATGTCAGCCAACCGTTGTCAAGCACTACAATACGTAGTTACATCCAAAAATGCCAGTTAAAACTTTACTGTGCCAAAAGGAAGCCGTATGTTATCCGTGTCCAGAAGCACCGTTGACTTCTCTGGGCTCAGAGGCATCTGGGATGGACCATCTCACAGTGGAAACGTGTAATGTGGTCAGACAAATCAGTATTTCAGGTCTTTTTTTTGGCAGAAATGGACGCTATGTGCTCCGGACAAAGAAGAAATGGACCATCCAAACTGTTACCAGCAACAAGTCCAAAAGCCAGGGTCTGTCATGGTATGGGGTTGTGTCAGTGCCAGTGGCAGTGTGTCAAAGGTCACTTACACTTCTGTAATTGCACCATTAATGCCAAAAAGTGCATAGAGATTTTGAAGCAACATGTGCTGCCTTCAAGACCACATCCTTTCCAGGGAAGACATAGGCATATTTCAACACGACAATGCAAACCCACATTCTGCACACATTTCAAAGGCATAGATGAGGAAGAAGGGTGTACAGGTGCTGGACTGGCCTGCCTGCAGTCCTGACTTGTCCCCAATAGAGAATAGAGAGCAAAATGTGACAACGTAAACCTCCGTGCCGTTGCACACCTTAAGACTTGTTTGCAGGAAGAATGGGACAAAGTTACACCTGAAACGCTTCCCCACTTGGTGTCTTCAGTCCCTAAACGTCATTTAAGTGTCATTTAAGGAAAGGCAACATTACAAAGTGATATATGTTTTACTGTCCCAACTTTTTTTAAATGTGTTGCAAGAATCGAAATTGAATTCAGTGTTTATTTTGAAAAAACAATACAATTCATGAGGTAAAACATCAAATAATGTGCTGTTGTATTGTTTTCAATGTTATACAGGTCAAATAGAGTTTACAAATCACTGATTTCAGTTTTTATTTTAATTTAACATACTGTCCCAACTTCTGATCTGGGGTTGTAAAATAAAGTTATTTATTCTTATCTTATCCAGGTTGGAGAAACACACAAAACCATAATTCACAGCTTTTCCTCTGACCCCTATATGACCTTTATACATTCTTTCTTTAATGGATACATTGGACTCCTTTATCAATTGAATATAAAAACACATTAAGGAATAAAACACAAGTAGATGTGTAGGATTAATCAGCATTCACTGTGATGACGTGACAGTATGTGTGCAGTGTGGCAACCTCTACTGGAAGATGAGCTGTGACCTCTTCAGAGCTGTGTCAGTATGGGTGAGTGAGAGCTGTGTTAATCATCCCGTGATAACATAGCTCCAGCTGTTTTTAAATAAAGGGAAAATGTCTGGTTTGCTCAGACCACTGCTGCTAAAACTGTGTATTCTGTGTTTCTATTCCAGGTGTTTTATTGCGCTGTGAACATTTTCAGGCAATGCAAATAAATGCAGGAGAACACTTAAAACAAAGAATGTTATGTTCACGTTCATGTTCATGTTCAATGTTATGTTCAAACGAACAGAAGAGAATACAGGCAATCATCTCCCTGTTACTCCAGAAGTCATTCATCATTACATTACATTACATCATTATTGTAAGTCTGAAAGTGATTTTGATGTTTGCACAGCAAAACATATGTTGTGTCGTTAAACCTATGTAAGCAAACGTTTTGTCACTCAGCATGGTCCACTTTCAAGCATCATATCCACAATTTGACAATGATATTCCATAATTGTGGGCCGATACATCAAATTATACAAATCACATCACTAACATCTGCCCATTTCTCACATGATGTCCTGGTGACAGCTGACATGTCTTTAAGGGCTGAACTCCTTGAGTCCGCAGCACCTTGGCTGCCAATCTGCTGTAGCGGCTCTCTGATTAACTCTTCGACGCTTCTGCCGTCCTCTTAGTACTGGCGACGCTCTTTGCCCTCTTCATTTGATACACCACTTTAGCAGCTTCATCGGAGAGATCCTGGAGGAGGAGAAGAAGAAGCGTTGTAGGTCAGGTGTGCTTCCTCAAGCATCAGCTCTTATGAGGAGAACTTGAGGATGTAGGACTTGTTGCATGCTCGGATGTCAATGCGAGTATCTGTGTGCTCGTGGTTACACTGGGGGTTCCTGGTACATAGAAAAAGCCTAGATATGTGATATGTGTTTTTAATCTTTGCTGGACTGACCGTAACTGGGGAAGATGGCGGGTCATGGAGATCTTTGGTCTCTCTGCTCTCCTGCAACAGATAATTATCACTTCAGTAATATTCAACCTGTGTCACTCAGGGAGGCACAGTGCTCCAGGACCTTAGTTTCAGCTCAGTTTCAGAAAAGACACTTCTTAGAGTGTTAGATTTTTGCTCTATGGCTTTTCTTGGGCAGTTTTTTTTTTCTGGGGCATTAAATCCTATCGTACATGAAGATGGTCCACAGCATTATCATCAGTATCATTTTAGATGATCATAATCATTGATTGGCTAGAGTCATTGATTGGCTAGAGTGAAACCATCTTCTGTCTCTGTTCTAATGTTCTGCTGTACATTATCTGCAGGTATCCTTGCAGGTGTCATGTGGGATATGTTTGTGTCCTGACCTTGTTGTCTGTGGTCAGGTCCTCACAGATCATACTCATGGTGTTGATCCAGTTTCCATACACACTCTCCTCTCTAGGGCTCGGCCTCTGCTTGCTGGGACAAGAGGACACAAATATTCACAATAACGCATGGGGATATAGAATGGATAAGGTCACTCCTATGTCTATATAAAAACACACGCAAAGACACACACGCATGCAAGCACACACACTCACACGCACACTCGGACGCACACGCACAGACAGACAAGCACGCGCACCACACATCCACACGCTGGAGCACAGACAGGCGCACACACACACACACACACACACACACACACACACACACACACACCTGATGTCTTTCAGCAAGTCCTGCTGGGCACGCAGCTGATTCTGAGCCTCCAGCACTCTCCCCTCCATAGTGAGTCTGGCACACAGCTGTGCACAGTGAACTCCCAGCACGCCCATGTTGAGACTGCCTGCCCACACCCAGCTACCGAGACACAAACACCAGCACAGGGCATGAGGAGCTGGGACTCACTTGGTGATGAAATAAGACACACTGCCAAGGTAACAACTGACACTTTTTTGGAAGAATTGATTGTGTGCCCCTGGTTTGATTCTGAGTCTTATGTGGGGTTTTTGTGGTATGCCACTAGCCTGTGTTCTGGGTTGTGGTGCTAAATGAGGCAGTAGTCTATGCTCATAGATTCAACTGTGTGCTGAGGAGTGTTGTGTTCCAGTAAAACCCAGTTGTGTAGAGGTGAGTTGTGTTGAGTTGTGTAGAGTGTAGAGGTGAGTTGTGTAGAGTTGTGTAGAGGTGAGTTGTGTAGAGGTGAGTTGTGTAGAGTTGTGTAGAGTTGAGTTGTGTAGAGGTGAGTTGTGTAGAGGTGAGTTGTGTAGAGTTGAGTTGTATAGAGGTGAGTTGTGTAGAGGTGAGTTGTGAGTTGTGTAGAGGTGAGTTGTGTAGAGGTGAGTTGTGTAGAGTTGAGTTGTGTAGAGTTGTGTAGAGGTGAGTTGTGTAGAGTTGTGTAGAGTTGAGTTGTGTAGAGGTGAGTTGTGTAGAGGTGAGTTGTGTAGAGTTGTGTAGAGGTGAGTTGTGTAGAGGTGAGTTGTGTAGAGGTGAGTTGTGAGTTGTGTAGAGGTGAGTTGTGTAGAGGTGAGTTGTGTAGAGTTGTGTAGAGTTGAGTTGTGTAGAGGTGAGTTGTGTAGAGGTGAGTTGTGTAGAGTTGTGTAGAGGTGAGTTGTGTAGAGGTGAGTTGTGTAGAGTTGAGTTGTGTAGAGGTGAATTGTGTAGAGGTGAGTTGTGTAGAGGTGAGTTGTGAGTTGTGTAGAGGTGAGTTGTGTAGATGTGAGTTGTGTAGAGGTGAGTTGTGAGTTGTGTAGAGGTGAGTTGTGTAGAGGTGAGTTGTGTAGAGTTGAATTGTGTAGAGGTGAGTTGTGTAGAGGTGAGTTGTGTAGAGTGAGTTGTGTAGAGGTGAGTTGTGTAGAGGTGAGTTGTGTAAGGTGAGTTGTGAGTTGTGTAGAGGTGAGTTGTGTAGAGTGAGTGTGTAGAGTTGTGTAGAGGTGAGTTGTGTAGAGGTGAGTTGTGTAGAGGTGAGTTGTGAGTTGTGTAGAGGTGAGTTGTGTAGAGTTGTGTAGAGGTGAGTTGTGTCTCTGAGTTGTGTAGAAGTGAGTTGTGTCTCTGAGTTGTGTGTTGCCCTGGTTACCTGCTGGTCGTCACTCTCCTCTGCTGCGTGATGACCCGGGTGACCTTCTGCAGATCACGTGTCCTGAAGTCCAGCTGCAGCTGGAAGGGGATCCTATCCCTCCTCTGAAAGCCTGCGGAGCGGACACACACAACAGAACACCGCCTTCTTACCACCACAGCTGCACATTCATGCTACAAGTAGTCTCTGACAGAGGCATGAATCAAATATCATAGTTAGTTCCACTGTCGGAAAGGTATGCTGTCGCTTTGGACAAAAGCGTCTGCTAAATGACTAAATGTAATGTATATGTTTTTATATGTTTGAAATTCTTGTTGATGTCATACAATACTATAAGCCTTATTATGTATGACATAGTAGCATACAGTAAAGTCACGAGTCATCTAGTTTCATCAACGCTCATGTTTTTCACACCTCTGCAGTTCATTTCATTGAGGTTTCCTGTGCGAGGGTGAAACAATAGGAAGTACCTGTGGTAGATTCTGGTGAGCTTTCTGCTGCCATCTTTCAAAAGAAAAGAGTGAACACCGAACAATTATTATGGTTGTCTGGTTACTCACTCTCCACTTGGTCTGGTTTGACAGCGAACTGGAATGTGATCTCGAAGCCTTCAGTCACATTTCCAATCTCCCTCAACAGCTTGTGGGCCTCATCGTCTTCAAAGGGGAAATACCTACACGACAGAGAGAAAGAGGAAAAGAGAAACAAAGAAACAATACGTTTTAAAGTCATAGAATTAATAGACCAGCTGGTAGACAAAAGACACTAGAAACCTAGAGATAAGATAATCCTACTACCAGGACTAACAAATTTATGAAATTCATTACAAAAAACAAACAGAATACATACACGCCATCAGGTGCCAATAGTGTTGCCATGACCCCAGTTGCCATGATGTTGTCTGCCAAAGCAGACTGAATTTCTGTAGCCACAGTGCCAATGTTGACAATGTTGACCTGGACAGACAGAAGAAGGTAGAAGTTTTAGCAAGTACTTCCAGGTTCCTTTCTTTCAGCATTACCTTCATTTGAACTGAAACATTTGCTAGTGCATTTCAAAAAAAAAAAAAAACAGGCCATCCCCAAGAAATCTCAGATACATTTGACATGTTGACATTGGGTTGTTGGGTTGAAACAACCCACATTACAAACTTAAACACATGTGCACACCGACACATATAAACATATCACCTGATGAAGATAAAGAAACAATTGGCCCACCTGGTGCCAATTCAGATACCATATCTGTCTTTTGCAACCCTTGTTTCATTGTTGTTTACTCTGTGGCTATTTGTGTCTGTGAAGTGATGCTATCAGGACCACTGCTGTAGCAATCAGGCCAGTCAAAAACAGCTATCAGGACCACTGATGATGAGATCAGCTTCTTTCACGCAAACACGGTCTACACAGCTTAGAGTCTACACAGCCTACACAGCCTACACAGTCTACAGTCTACAGTCTACACAGCTTACAGCCTACACAGCCTACAGTCTACACAACCTACAGTCTACACAGCCTACACAGTCTACACAGTCTACAGTCTACACAGCCTACACAGCCTACAGCCTACACAGCCTACAGCCTACACAGTCTACACAGCCTACAGTCTACAGTCTACACAGTCTACAGCCTACAGTCTACAGTCTACACAGCCTACAGCCTACACAGCCTACAGTCTACAGTCTACACAGCCTACAGTCTACAGTCTACACAGTCTACAGTCTACAGTCTACACAGTCTACACAGCCTACACAGTCTACACAGTCTACACAGCCTACACAGTCTACACAGCCTACACAGCCTACACAGCCTACACTTTCTAGAGTCTACACAGCCTACAGCCTACACAGCCTACAGTCTACACAGCCTACACAGCCTACAGTCTACACAGCCTACACAGTCTAGAGTCTACACAGCCTACAGTCTACACAGTCTACAGTCTCCACAGAAGACCTGATGGTTTCAGAAGAATAGGACTCCCCAGCATGATGAGATTCCTCCAACAGAGGTGTGTTCAGAGGAAAGTGTGACTCACCCTTCCCCCAGTGAGATCTGCTAGCCTTCCCACTTCCGCGAGACGGCAATCCTCGCCTTCAAATGTCATCACTGATACAATCACCCTGCAGACATATTTGTTTTGTTAGGTTTGTTGTTGTTGTTGTTGTTGTTGTATCCTGCTGCTCAGGTTCTATGGTTGGGCAGTCATGTTGTTGTGTTTAGCAATTGTGGGCTACAGACAGTACATGTTGTACTGTGAAGGAGGGCCTTTACGGACCCGGGTACAACGTGTGCCGCATGTTGCGGCTGTAATCAGCCAGTTGTGCGTTGCTGTTGTATCCTGCTGCTCTGCTCATCATCTATGGTGGGGCAGTTGCTAAATTGGTTAGATTAAGTTGTTAGGTATGAGTGTGTGTGTGACAGTGAGAGGATTGGCCGCTGTGGGAAGTCCCCAACCAATGGCACAACGAATTTAACATATTTCCTGTGTATAACAAAAAAACGAGCAAGCCCCATTATTTATGGACACACTTTTCAGACTCTGTCTCATTTGTGTACTCTGTACTCTGTAGATAGATTTGTAGATGAGCGGGTTGGTAGAAGCAGCACTATGTTTCAAAATGAATGCTTTGCTCAGTTATTCTGTATTGAATGTGTACGGAAGCCGTTGGCGAAGACTTCCTAAAACGAGAGCGTTGCGCTCGCTTACCCTTTCTCCGTTGCATAATTGGCTAGCTGGCTGTAGAAGTAGGGCGATGGCGCTGGGCTATGGCTCTGCTCCTGCTCCAACTGGCCTAAACCAATATTAGCACATCCGTCTGTACATATAATCACCTGCATTAGGGAAAATATAGTCATGCTTTTCTCACCACGGCTTGATTACATGTTGATATTAGTCACAGTCACACTGACCTTTGACCCGGGGTACTGTGAGGCCATTGCCACGGAGACAAGGGCTGCAGGACCAAGTGCCGTGGCACCATGCTCTCTCAGTCTAGGGACAAAAGAGAGAGAGAGGTAAGTGCATTGACCTACATTCACTCAATTACTACTGTACTTCTGGAAACCCCATCAATATTATCTACGGTGTAATTCCCATTGATTTGAATACTTTTTTTATCCACAAAATCCACGACTAAGAAGATAAAGTAGCAGTTCAAACTCACTCTTTCACCCGTTTGGTGAGGGACGGCAGGCTCTCAGCGATGCAGTGTGGGGTGGAGTGTGTCTCTCCTCGCTCCCTCAGGTGATCGTAGTCCAGAAGAGCCCAGTCTTTTACCGTGACTGGAACAGCGGTGCCATCGCCGTACACAGTCACCTGGAACATATGGAAAAAGGGTTCACTTCACGACGCGAAGAAGCCATTCACATTTTCTTTACTATAATCATGTGGAGCCAATAAAGGATTTTTTTTTGGTGTTGTGGGGTGTCCCTATTCCTGTTATTCACTTGACCTACTGGTCTTGCCTTCCATTGTAGAAGTCAACAATGACAATGTCTAAGCCCGATCCAAAGCTAAGTAGGTCAGAGAGATGAACAGAGGGCTTTGACGGGAAGGAATGCAGGTAAC
Source organism: Clupea harengus (assembly GCF_900700415.2). Lineage (NCBI taxonomy): Eukaryota > Metazoa > Chordata > Actinopteri > Clupeiformes > Clupeidae > Clupea > Clupea harengus. Next base: position 1,730,511 of record NC_045169.1, read on the forward strand.
GCTTGTTGGCACATTCTGCTTCTCAACGATATTTCCAACGTGGTTAAACAAGTGAGGAGGCCGGAGCGGGAAACTATGAGTCATATAAAACCCGCCCCAAAGTTCGTGGTATTTTCATCAAACGCACAAGTTCATAGCATTTAAAAAGAAAAGCCAGCCCTGCCCTTTACCTCATCGTTGAATGTAACCAGGGCAACTCTCCGATGGGGAGACTTCTGCAGCAGGGAGGACAGTGCCTTATGAAGGGCGTCCTGAACACCCTGGAGACACAAGTAGAGATGGCGCACCTTTATCTTTGGTTATGGAGTCAATGGATAGGTTTTTACCATATTTTCATGACTATTAACCACACCATATATAAACTGCATTACAGTGCATTACAGCATTTCATCAAACAAACCTGTGTATTAACCGTGGTTTATGCAACGTTGGGATGTAGGTATATCCATACAGGGTAGGGACGGGTATTTCAAGCTAAATGATTACACCCCCTCCCCACGCGAACAGACACACACACACACACCACATACCACATCCCACTCACTGTGAAAACCATTTATTGACAGCTTCTTTAGTGTTACGGTGTCGTGTGGGAATGGACACTATAAATGTTTAAGTCGAATCATTAAACAATCCCCTAGTGACGTAGTACCCTAAATTATCATTTTCTGACACACACCAGCAGTGGAAATTGCAACCATTGAATTAAGGTGTTGAAGAAGGGCGGGGAGACTCCCCCTTCACTCACTACATTGACATCCCTTCCTCCATCGATGTTCCATTACTTCTCTCTGGATTGTTTAACATCTATGTGCAGCCACTTTAACATCACCTACATCAAGTGGTTGTGATCACTTTGAACCCAAGACTGATTTTAAAATATTAAACTTCAGGCTATGGAGCGAATGGTGTTTCCTGCTGGCTATGGTTGTCTATTTGCTATGCAAGCTAACTAGCGAAGGACACTTTTAAATAACCTTAAATGGTCTGAATGGCAGAGTGTCATTCGCATGAGATGATAGCTAGTTATCTAGGGGGTATTACAGTCTCCTCAGTTTAACTTCATAAAAATCATAAAAGGAAAAGGTAGAAACCCTCAGGGTGCCTTCATATTAACACAGCTTCAAGTTCATATTCACACGTATTGACATAAGTTCATATTAACACACACTAGCAACTACCGACTGTTAAGATGAATCCCTAAGCTAGGGATAGCTAGGACAGTTCATGACAAGGTTAACTGGCATGAGACCGGACGCTTTACACTCTCTCGCCGGAGGTTCACGCTCCGTAGCATCGCGTTAAATACAGTCGGGTTGGAATGCATGAGACGAGACCCATTACTTTATCGTTACGGAAGACTATGTGTGAATGAAAATGTATTATACAGAATATCCCATGTTGTTTTCACCTGATACATGAATGGAATTTGCATGAATGTACCATGTGAATGGAGCAGAGAGAGAGAGAGCCATTCATGCTTTACTTGGCAGAGTTACTGTGTGCGTTACCCGAGTATTAACCATAGGGCTGCAAAAATTGTACATAAATCTATGTATAGACCACAGTTAATAGTCAGGCAATGATGGTAATGGTTTAGTGGTTTACTCCTTAGCCTTTGCAGCCTTCATTGGCACTTGATTAGGTCTGTGTAGTGTGATCGGACAAAATGACATTGTTTCAGGGGACCAGTGGTTCCAAAATGAGGAACTTAAGCAAGTGCTCCTTTTCTTAACATAGTAACTGACGGCCTCAAGCAGTTCGGCAGAAGACGTTTTCACATAGTCGGTCAAGTTTACACACTTCAGCACGTCAGCACCAGACCTTCACTCCGGGGTTATGTCAACTTAGGATGTTGAGTAAGTTTTGCTGATCTGTCCTCATTGATGCAAGGCACTGTAAAGTTGTAAAACTCACCTGCAGTCGTGACACATATGTGGGAGACCTCATGGCATTTCCAGGTGCGATCTATGGGAAAGAGAAGAAGACAGGATGCAGAGAGGGGTTGATATTATGACACTTCAATTCATTCATTCATTAATTAATTAAGACATCATTTTGCCTAATTTAAAAAGCCAGGCAGATAGTGACCTCCGAGGTGACACTCATGCTTCCAGAAACATCCACGCAGAACACCACCAGCATGTCCTCCAGGTTCTCATAATCTGCATCAAGCTCTTCGTTCACATACAGAACATCCCGACCAGGACAGGGGCGCTGGAGAAGCAGATGGGGGTGTCGACTGAGCATCCCAGGACCTGACAAGTGGTTTTCTGTCCCACAGAATTCACAGCACCACACCCCCTATGAAAAGAGAAAGAAATAGAGAGCGAAAGAGAGAGAGAGAGAGAGAGAGAGAGAGAGCGAGGAAAGTAAAATAGTGAGATATCAAAGAATAAAATAGTTTCCCAGACAGTGTACATACTATTATGTGTTAAATAAAACAGACAATGTACGTACTATTATGTGTTAAATAAAACAGACAGTGTACATACACTATTATGTGTTAAATAAATAAAAAAAACACTTGAATGCTTCATGAAAATGCGCTTTGGGAGGACTCACATTTGTATTCTGTCGGTTTTGTGAATTGCTAACTGCTGACATGACCGCTCTACATCTCTCACAGTACACTGGCTTCTGGTTGCTCTGGATACCACTGGCTGCAGAAGATATGACCACGAAGAGTGTTGGTATAGGGAATGTACTGTATGTGGGCCACCATCTTGAATGTGTGTAGGTGAAACTGTGAATGTGTGGGAGGCCATACCTTTACTGATGTCTACTAGCTGCCCCACATTAATTAAAAGAACGTTGACATTGGCTTTGATGGGACTCTCCCCACTCCCCTCCATCCCTGAGAACACAAAACACATAAACCCCTTCATTGACCTTCATCGACCTCCTGAAGTGTCTTCAAACAATCACGTGAACTTAAAGACATTTGAAAGAAATTAGTGAAATTAGCTTTTAGCTAAAGGTAAAAAAAAAAAACAGCTGGCTTACCTCGAGGGGGTACGGGGGGTGGATCTGAGGTGGCATGTGGCTGTTTTGGTGCTGGAGAGTCAAAGTGGCGTGGGGGCACAGGTGGGGGAACCAATGCCCGTGCTGTGGCAGAAACAGGTCAAACAGGGTCATATTCACATCACAGGTGTGGTTAAAGGTCAAAGGTCAAGATGAAGTCACCTGGGCCAGTCTCATAATGGCCACTCTTAGGAGAGATACAGAATTAAAGTGGTAGCTGACTGGGAGTGATTGAGTGTGTTAGAGCGCAAGATGCCACAAGCTAACAGAGCTTTTTGTTGTACTCTTGTTTATTGTTTTCATTTCATTTTCAGAGAGAAAGAGAAAGAAAGAGAGAATATTGCATTGAGCATTATGTCCAATGATTGAAGTCATATAGACATACACATTTTCTGGAAAGCACCCTTTTCACAATCATTGGACACACGCTGTCTGCGGTAAACCAATGACTGTAAAAAGCACGGTCAGCATGGCATCACGCCCTTCCAAAGTAAAGTCAGAATGAGTTAAAATGAGAACTGTCATGTGACAAATTGGATCCCCAGTCTAAGTCTATTTCGTTTGGTGAATTTTGATTTAATTTCACAACAATCTGAGAGAGCTAGATAGATAGACTGATCGAGAGAGAGAGAGAGAGAGAGTCTGAGCAGAAGTTTCACAAACGCATAGAAGCAGCCTGAGTGGGAGAAGGGCTGAAACAGAGGCACAGGATATTTGAGCAAGAAACAGTATATAGTTTAGTGCAGACAAACAGGTCTGAGTAGGAGCAGAGCAGTGTTAATTTCGTTGACGAAAACTATGACGAAAAATATTCGTTAACGACCTTTTTCCCGGGACTAAGACGAGACTAAGACGTGACGAAAACGGATCTTTATAAATAAAAACTATGACTAAATCTATTTTAACTTTCGTTGACGAGACGAGACGAAAATGTTGGTGGTTGACTAAGTCACAATTGGTTTTTTTTTTCTAAACTTGTATGCACATCATTGGTTGAATGTTGCCCGGTCCTGTATCTATCCCTCCTCCACTCCCTGAGATGCCCCGACATGCAAGTGACGCTGTGACGTTATGATGGCTGAAGTTCAAGCACTCGGTACTGGAAGAAAAATAAGAATAGATATCTGGACAGTCTTTAATTATAACTTGACAGAAAATAAAACACAATGCACCGCAATAAACCGGAGAGAAACCTTGTGGCTTCAAAATAGGTGGGAAGAACACAACAACAACACCTGAAAGCGCACAAGACAACCCTGCCATTTATGCCAAGGTAAATGAGCTAGAAACTGTCAATGATAATTAGCTAATGTTAACTAGTTATTAGAATATATTAGCCAACGTTAAGTTAACTTCAAAGGGGCAGTCGAGTGTATAGGTTGTGTCAGCTTGTATAACTAGCTAGTCATTTTCGATTGAAACCTCCCGTTTGGCTTGGCAAATGAGTTCCAAAACGTTTAGCTAGCTAACGTTAGCTAACTATGAGGTAGCATAGCTAAGTTATACTAGCTATCGATAACTAGCTAGTAAACGCATTGCAGAATGGACTATAGGACAGGCCACGCATGACATTAATCAAGAAAAAATGAATGAATATGTGATTGGTTTACATATCCTTGTCTATTTATGCAATTGTTATTATCATTGGCACTTCTTTCAACTCTCAAACTATCCGTCTAGCTAAATATGTTGGTTATCAGATTGCACAGCAATTCATATGGAGGATATGTGGTTGATTTAACTAAGGCCAGGTAGGCATAGTAGTTGTATTGTGTTATCACATCATTTGAATCTTCAAAATCTAGACTTGATATTCTCTTATATTTTAATGATAATACTGTTAATTAAGTATTGCCTTAAAATTATTATTTACGTTGAATTCATTGGAATTCAGCTGTAGGCATATACTAGGAGATCTGTTTTTTAGAGACTAATTGCATCCACAGTTTAAGTACTGCAAGCTTGACTATTATGCAGTTGTAGACACAACACAAGGGGTCCCCGGGCCTGAGAAGGAAAGTAAAGGAGTTTAATGTGGCTATAAGATGGACTTTTAAATGTGACTAAAACTAGACTAAAATGTATTGAGACTTCGTCGACTAAAACTAGACTAAAATGTTCGGAGTTTTCGTCGATGAAAACTAGACTAAAACTAAGGAGGATAAAAATGACTAAAAGTGACTAAAACTAATATGCATTTTCGTCTAAAGACTAAGACTAAATCTAAAATAGCTGCCAAAATTAACACTGGAGCAGGATTTGAGGGAAAACATTATACAATCTGAAGATGAAATTAATAAATAGTGCCCTCAAACTGACCACATTCTTGATTAGAGATAGGAGAGACTTTATATAACAGGACCAGGCTGTAGTTCCTTCCAGTTGCTTAAGATGTCAATGTTTTTACAGTCACTGAGGTCAACTTGCTGTCTAAAGTCTTACTGTAGTTTATTTTTCAGTGCTTCCACATTCAGCAATATAAATGATCAGGGACTAACAGTTGAAAAGGCTTAACTTTTTTTTTCTTTAAAGAATATACCATATAAAACCCATTTGAAATAATTTAACATTTAAAATGATCTAAGAGTGTGAGAAAGGAGAACTGAAAAGCTTTTCCCATTTTGCATGTTCATTAACTGCTCCCTTTGGGTGAGAGTGACATTGAGAAGCTGAGGAGCTGGAACATCACCTGCTTTGGGAATGACAGAGATGCGGTTGTCATAGTCATGATCGCAGACGGAGCGGGGCCTTGGGAGAGGAGGGCAGGTGGTGGGGTCACTCGTAGCACCAGGTAATGAGGAAGAGAGACCTGACGTGCAAACACAACACAAAAACTTCTCAAACTAAACTTGAAACAAAACAATTGACTTTGCAAAACAGAGGTCAGCACACCACTGATATATATATACTGTATACAGGGGCGGACTGGCCATCGGGGATACCGGGGGAAATCCCTGATGGGCCGACGGCGTTTGGGCCGGTCCAATACCGGCCCACCTCAAGGGTGTAACTATATGGGATGCAGCAGGTGTGATTGCACCTGGGCCCGTGGGTCTTGGTGGCCTGTAGCCGTGGGCCATAGACATATTTACGTCAATCTAAATAGTCTGAAGGCGGAATATGTGCGCGGGGGGAGGGGGCGTGGCGGCGGCGGTTAGTGATCCACCCTGACAACTTCACAGTTTCAAGTGTTATAGGCAGAATATGTGCGCGGGGGGAGGGGGCGTGGCGGCGGTTACAAGCACAAAAAAAAGGCGGTACGGGACTGTAAAATGTTTGGGAACCACTGCCTTACGCCACTGACTTACGCCACCGTCATAATAGCCTGCACCTGGGCCCGTCGTAACTACGTTACGCCACTGCTCCCGGGCCACTTTTTTTCCCCAGTCCGCCCCTGACTGTATAGTCAAACAAACTGCAATACAACCACACATTTACATTCAAATGTACTACAATGCATCCTCTTTTCACAACTCCACACCAATGTTTTTAAGGCAACAGGAGCTCCATATTTAGTGTCTGTTGGGGCATCTATAACCTGTTCCTTTGTCCACTCCTGTCTTTCTTTTAATTCAGTTTAGTTTAATTTTAGTTTATGTACTTGCCTGCATGTATATGCTTTAATTTTTTTCCCCCACACTGTTAAGTTCTTTTGAGTATGTGAGAAAGCACTATACACATAATATGTAATATGTAATATTATTATTATTATTATTGCAGGATTTGCGTTTTCACAACTGGCATGTCAAAATGGTGAATTTCGATTTACTGTGAATACATTGTGGGTAATAATTAGAGCCTGCTGTATATAATAGTAGGCTATACCCGTCTGGAACTTGTACCCAACTCTGCCGAACATCTTTGTAACTTTAGGTTCTCAGAAAGGTACTAAGAATACCTTGGTCTATCAATGTCAGACATTAAAGTTAGCATTGTCATCAGAATTGTTCTGAATGGTTTTCAGGCAGAAATAGTTTGGGATAGTTGGCAGTCACCTGTAACCATGGTACCAGACGTCCAGTTACACACAATGTGACTACAGGCAAACTCCATCTGGTCATAGAAAAAAGACATCAAGACAGAAAGACACAAGGACAGGCAAAGAAAAACAAGACAGATTAAAGTGAATTAGATGAATAGAACTCTCTAGGTACCAAAGACTGATACAAGCCAACACATATAATTGAGTAAGGATGTTATGCCCATAAGCAGTTAACAGAATCTTTTTTTATAATCCAACTCATTTCCTGCTCTGGCTTTTCTGGCTTATATAACAGTTGTATATGTCTTTATGAAGCCACACATTCATCTGGAATACAAACTTTAATATAGGGTGGTTATTGGAACAGATATGTTTTAGTAATGCACCTTCTGATGGCGTTGAGAGTTCAGATTCAGATGACCATCAAAATGATATGCAACGACAATTGAATATTATGACACAACAGCGGTGTCAAACAAGGACTTCTGGGGAAAAAATAAATAAAGAAATAAATCCAGCTTTCTGTACTATTCCACGTTATACATAAAGAGATAAATAAGGATAATGTTCACAGAGTAGGAGTAAAGCAAAACACAGTACCTGCTTGTTACAGCTCTCAGTAGAACGAGCACGTTGAACCCTACTGTTAGAGAGCTTTTCTTTTTCTTCTTTCACATTGACACACACACACACACCCACACATAGCAGGAAGTAAGGAGTGTGGTTTAGAACAGAGAACAGAAACAGAGTGTGATCCTCCGTTTTAGCAGTTGTCTTTGAGCTGCCGGGTGAATTCACCAACTTGCTGACACACTGGTAATCACTCATCTGCCCCTCCCTGTTTCCGTTCTTCTACTTTATCTCCAAAAACCTTTACCCTTGCTCACAATCACCTTCACCCTCGCTCACAATCAGGAAAGGTTGCCAAGGGAACACAGTAAGAAGTCTGAAAGAAAATCCACTGATTTACTAGCATTGTTCCAACTCCACAATTACAGTATCATCTGGTACTGGTAATGGACTCGATTTCAAATCAATCCAGAGGATACACTCCCCACTTCACAGCACTTGCATGTCCTGTGTAGGTCTCACAGTGTTTCTTTTCTTCTGTGAGCTTATGAAGCTGCAATGAGCACTTTCACTCACACAAAATCACATTCACATTCAACACTAAACAGGTTCACATTTGCACTATACTCCCAATCAAGGGCAGTACTAAATTATTTAATTAACTTCACAAACACAAAGCTGCCTGTTACAAACACATGGAAAACCATAAAGGTAATTCATAAAATATTTTATTAATAAGATGCAAAAAATTAAAATGTTATTCTTAAAGTGCAAAGACTGTACACTAGTTCTGCGACCATCTAGTTACCATGGCAATATCATTAGAGCAAACTGTAGTAGAACCTTTTACATTCGAAAGTTGCAGCAAGTATACAGCAACGTTTGTAGAGAGCACAGAGTAGAGCAAAGGAAGTCATAGAATGAAGAAAGAATGGAAAGTTATACTTGACTCCAACTGGAGAATCGAACTGTATCTGGAGCTTCTTTAGATAATCAGGAATGATGTTTCCTTATGTTTACATAATGTTTCCCATGAATCCATTCAGACAAAGCACAAACTCCAGCTACTGAGGAAACCCATAATACGTAAGATTAATATCTCATTAATATCATCTAATTTCTTGATTTGTAATGACAATAGTCAAAGCTATGATCACTTGACTATGCTCAATGGATCTCAAGCAGTCGCTAGCATCTACTGTAGCTATTCAGGAGCTAGTCCTCCACCCAGGGCCTCAAGCACTGCTTGCAGAATGGCAGCCACTGCTACGGCCCCAGGGTCAGGCTGAGTCAGGTGTTCACTGGCGATGTAGCTGGCTCGCCCTGCCTTAGCAGAGAGGCTCCGTGTCGAATCTGCACCTGCCTTAGCTCTCTGTCAATGAAAACACATGCAGTTGCTTCAAGTGGATCAGACCAAACTCACTTGCCAAAGACCTATGGTCCAATCTATTACACACAGTAGATCATTGCAGAGTTCTCAGCAGCTGTACCTTACCTCCACAGCTGCCTGTAATACAGCCATGGCACCAGTAGGAGGGGATGAAGACAACCTCTGCAGCTCCTCTACCGCAGGACAGAGGGCATCCAGCTGGGGAGAGTGGGGAAAGGCGTTGGGTTCAAATCTCAGACAATAGATTAGCAGTACGCCATTAGCTGCAGAGGAATTGGTAACCAGTCTTACCATAGTCCGGTCACCAGGCTCTGCACCTCCATACCTGCAGGACAACAACATGAGGTCATTAAGCGCTTAGCAATTTTGGAAATTACAGGAAGTATAAAATAGGGGCTTGTTGAATAATATTAAGCTATGACGGTCATGTTGCATATTAACCAAGTTGATGACCTTCAATTGCCAAAGGACAAATCCTGTTCCCGCCACGTAGTAAAATATCAGCACAGAGAAATAATTATTCCTCCTGTTAACTGCTAAACCATTCTTAGAGAATTACAGTACATGTAAGTTCTAAATTTACAGTCAAAAATATTCTGCGCTACAAAATGGAAATCAAAATGGCACTATCTTTCCCACTGAAGGGTCTATGTACAAAACATCCCTCATTTACCTCTTCATGGCCTCCGTCCCAGCATGCACTGCTGTGGCCCAAGCTGCAGGGTCATCCTGTCCCAACAGCGGCAGTGCTGCAGCCGTCAGAAAGATGCTATACAACTGAACAACCAAAGGAAACAGTACACATTTACCTGCTGGCTTTTACAGAAAACTATTTCCCTGGTTTTGTCAACCTAGAGCTATAGTACAGTATGCGGCCATTAGCCATTTTAGACTGAATACTTCCAAAAGGAAGAGAAGGGATATGCAGTACCCGCTACTACATTTCACCATGTTTCTGCCTAAATAGCACTGAGGAATCAGACACAACACAAACCGCTCCAGATGATCCACCCATTTTTTCCTGCACCAAGCTCGCCAGAGCGGTCATTAGCTGCCCAGGACAACCGGGGAGCTTGCGGCCTTGAAGCCACTCTTGAATGGCTGTGTGTAGGAAGACCAACAAATCAGTGATGAAGGCTAGACACTTCAGAACAAATCAAATTCCTTCCATATCAGATATTTGTAATTTTTTAGATTATATTTCAGGTCCGATCTTCATCCAACAGTCAATAAACAACAGCTAAAACACTAATGAAACTGCAACATTTATACTTTAAAAGAATCAGATAATATGGCTTTTTGCTATTTACACCACATATAGTCTACCAGTCATATGCAGTTTTAACGACATGTGACCTCAATCTAATGCAGTATTAATGTAGTGGAGCACATCGATTCATCTATGAGTGCATCACAGGTATCTGGTTTGTGTGTGTGAGTGTGGAGTGTGTGTGGAAGGGGAGGTGACATTATATATATATGTGTGTGTGTGTGTGTGTGTGTGTGTGTGTGTGTGCTTGTGTGTGTGTGTGTGTGCGTGTGGAAGGGGAGGTGACATTATATATATGTGTGTGTGTGTGTGTGTGTGTGGTGTGTGTGTGCGTGTGGAAGGGGAGGTGACATGGGTACTTACTTATATATGTGTGTGTGCTTGTGTGTGTGTGTGTGTGTGTGGTGTGGTGTGTGTGTGTGTGTGTGTGCGTGTGGAAGGGGAGGTGACATTATATATGTGTGTGTGTGTGTGTGTGTGTGTGCTTGTGTGATGTGTGTGTGTGTATATACCCTTAGCTGCACAGGCATGGGTATTTCCACAGTCTCCATCCCCAGCAGCACGGTCCAACATGTTAAGCTCCTCCTGGAGCTGCAGCAGGGCCTCACACACACCCTGAAGCGCCTTCTGCATCACATCACTCAGAGGACCTATGAGAAACCACCTCACACACTCACTTCTGCATCATATCACTCAGAGGACCTATGAAAAACCACCTCACTCTCACCTTGACTCTCACTTACCGGCAGCACCTACACTAAACATCCTATGGCTCCGTTGACACACACACACACCTCACCATGCAAACTGTGGAAACTACCCCAAAAACACTTTCACGCCTTTGAGGACACTGAGGCACACCAGTGCACAGCTGCCAAGGATGTAGTGCAGATGGTCTAATGTCGATTTTCACACAGGAAATCTTTACATTTGCATGATAGAGTATGTGACTATAGAATAAATATGCTGTTGTGGAGAACTGAAAACAGTAGAACGTACGCTGTATGCAGATAACATTAATGTAACTGATAAAATAAGAATTGTACGGAGAGGGGATTTTCTTGTGCTGCCGTACCTGGCCTGTGTGTGATCTCATGAGATGCAATCAGTTGTGGGGGCTCAACGCTCCACTTCCTCCCGCTCACGGGTTCACAGCTGAGGTTAGGCCAGGCTGGAGCGCTGGTTTTAGCATCTAAGAGGAGCAAGGGTGAAATAACCCAGATTTTTTAGAGTGAGAGGGAGAGACAGTGAGGGAAACGACAAACAAGAGGGTCAATGAGAGAGCATATATATACAATTAATACACTAAAGAAAGGAGAGGACAAACGGGTTCTAAAATAATCATCCTGCGATCATTTTGACTACACTAACAAGTCCATCCTCAGAGCTAGTGTGGATCCTGTATGTATATTCATAGGCATATAAAAGAGAATGAGTGGATCCTGTATGTATATTCATAGGCATATAAAAGAGAAGGAGTGGATCGTGTATGTATATTCATAGGCATATAAAAGAGAATGAGTGGATCCTGTATGTATATTCATAGCCATATAAAAGAGAATGAGTGGATCCTGTATGTATATTCATAGCCATATAAAAGAGAATGTGTGGATCCTGTATGTATATTCATAGGCATATAAAAGAGAAGGAGTGGATCCTGTATGTATATTCATAGGCATATAAAAGAGAATGAGTGGATCCTGTATGTATATTCATAGGCATATAAAAGAGAAGGAGTGGATCGTGTATGATGCATTCATAGGCATATAAAAGAGAATGTGTGGATCCTGTATGTATATTCATAGGCATATAAAAGAGAATGTGTGGATCGTGTATGTATATTCATAGCCATATAAAAGAGAATGTGTGGATCCTGTATGTATATTCATAGCCATATAAAAGAGAATGTGTGGATCCTGTATGTATATTCATAGGCATATAAAAGAGAATGAGTGGATCCTGTATGTATATTCATAGGCATATAAAAGAGAATGTGTGGATCCTGTATGATGCATTCATAGCCATATAAGAGAGAATGAGTGGATCGTGTATGATGCATTCATAGCCATATAAAAGAGAATGTGTGGATCCTGTATGTATATTCATAGGCATATAAGAGAGAATGAGTAACAGAAGAAAAAGAGGAGCCAAACATCACACACTGTGGACCCATTACAGGCAAATTACAAAGACAAAAACATGCACTACTGGAACATGCAATTCTGAAACATAAAGGTTATTTGGATGCTAAAATACACTTAACAATCCAGGATGCTGATTGTCTTATTTGAAATCACTACGAAGTTTAGCTGTATTTTAAAGCACACACAGTGTGTCACTGCTGGTATTTGTTTAATTTGAACAGATGGTAAGGTATGAACACATGTTTCTGAGAAGAAGTGAATGTTAACGGTCATGTGCGATACAATGCTTTCAAAACCAATCCATTACTATGTTCTTGGCCTGAACCACGGAGCAAGTTAACTATCTTCACAGACCAAGCTCACAACATATGCATTGGCTTCAATGTTCATCTCAGAAATAATCAGGGGTGTGGACTAACCAAAGAGCCTAAGGATCTCCTTATCTGCCTTCATGACGGACAGTGACATGCCTGCCATTTCCAGTGAGGTCATAAACGAGCCCGACATCACCCTGGCAACAACGATGGCACGATCCTCTGCAATCAGGAAAATTATCTAAAGTGACCGCCTGCCAACATTACTACCACAGCCATTTTCTATGTGAAATGATTTACAATTGTTATATTAGTATATATCAATAAGAATGATACTTCACTGCTTCATAAAGACAAGCTGTTTCTCCACTTGCTGGTGAGTCTTACCAAGACAACTGATGGCAGCCTTAGTGACCACAGCCATCTCCAGGCAAGACAAAGCACCCAGATTATTCACACATAGCACCACATGGTCACCTTGAGCAAACATGAAAACAAACAATCAAGTACGCATACAATGATATCTCTCTTTTGGCCAGTTACTTATCCTAAAACCACTCCTGACACCACAACTAGAGTACCTGATTTAATTGCCAAGTGGGACTGGCTGCTAGGATCAGACATGTGGTCTATCATCGTCTTCACCACCTCATCTGCTGGGGCCACCTATGGGTCAATCCCATTTATTGCAAGTGGGAACAAACAGACAGAACTTTTTGTAAGGATGTCATTGTCTGAGCCATTGTAAAATGCAATCGGTTCTATTGTTTTATGTCGTTAAGTAATAAAAGCCCATATGCCTATTTAACAAATATAAACAAATTTAAAGCAAAAATAATAACAAAATCCATCAAATGGCATTACTGATTTCAATTCAAGTCATGATACGTACCTTTGACCTCTTGATTCCAGGTTCACCATGAATTCCTGTCACAATCATTCATTACTTTCAGAGTAAAATAAATTGACCATTTAAAGCGACTAAACACATTATTTGTATATTTCATATAAATTCCATATAAAATGATTAATCATTGACCACTATTGCACTGCCCATTGTGTCATTTATAAAAATAAATAAATAAAAAATGTTTTGAAAACTCCATGAATTACAAATTCTAGAGGCAATTTCATATTTTACCAAATAGATGGCAAGGAATGTACAGCCATACACTCCCGATACACCCACAAATGAATCTGCCACGTTACCCGCCTCACCCAACTCAAACCTCTTATTAGTGCGAATAGCGATTCTGCTCGACCTCTCCCTTTGCTGTTGTACATTTGCTGTTGTGTCTGCACATGTGCCTTGCTCTACCAACATTTTTTTATCAAACTGTGAACATTTGAAACATTTCAGCCTGTGGGTAACGTCAAAGTTGCCTGTGCATGTATCTATCCGTGTCCCCCTCTAAAGGTGGCCTGTGCATGCGCCTGTGCACGTATCTATCCATGTGTCTCCCTCTAATTCCCTTGCCTGTGCATGTATCTATCCATGTGTCCCCCTCTAAAGGTCGCCTGTGCATGTATCTATCCATGTGCCCCCCTCTAATTCCCTCGGCTGTGCATGTATCTATCCATGTCTCCCTCTAAAGGTCGCCTGTGCATGTGCCTGTGCATGTATCTATCCATGTGTCCCCCTCGAAAGGTCGCCTGTGCATGTATCTATCCATGTGTCTCCCTCTAATTCCCTCGCCTGTGCATGTATCTATCCATGTGTCTCCCTCTAATTCCCTCGCCTGTGCATGTATCTATCCATGTGTCTCCCTCTAATTCCCTCGCCTGTGCATGTATCTATCCATGTCTCCCTCTAAAGGTCGCCTGTGCATGTATCTATCCATGTGTCCCCCTCTAATTCCCTCGCCTGTGCATGTATCTATCCATGTGTCCCCCTCTAAAGGTCACCTGTGCATGTATCTATCCATGTGTCCCCCTCTAATTCCCTCGCCTGTGCATGTATCTATCCATGTGTCCCCCTCTAAGTCCCTCGCCTGTGCATGTTTCTATCCATGTGTCTCCCTCTAAAGGTCACCTGTGCATGTATCTATCCATGTGCCCCCCTCTAAAGGTCACCTGTGCATGTATCTATCCATGTGTCCCCCTCTAAAGGTCGCCTGTGCATGTATCTATCCATGTGCCCCCCTCTAAAGGTGGCCTGTGCATGTATCTATCCATGTGTCTCCCTCTAATTCCCTTGCCTGTGCATGTATCTATCCATGTGTCCCCCTCTAAAGGTCGCCTGTGCATGTATCTATCCATGTGCCCCCCTCTAATTCCCTCGGCTGTGCATGTATCTATCCATGTCTCCCTCTAAAGGTCGCCTGTGCATGTGCCTGTGCATGTATCTATCCATGTGTCCCCCTCGAAAGGTCGCCTGTGCATGTATCTATCCATGTGTCTCCCTCTAAGTCCCTCGCCTGTGCATGTATCTATCCATGTGTCCCCCTCTAAAGGTGGCCTGTGCATGTATCTATCCATGTGTCTCCCTCTAAAGGTCACCTGTGCATGTATCTATCCATGTGTCTCCCTCTAAAGGTCACCTGTGCATGTATCTATCCATGTGTCCCCCTCTAAAGGTGGCCTGTGCATGTATCTATCCATGTGTCTCCCTCTAATTCCCTTGCCTGTGCATGTATCTATCCATGTGTCTCCCTCTAAGTCCCTCGCCTGTGCATGTATCTATCCATGTGTCCCCCTCTAAAGGTGGCCTGTGCATGTATCTATCCATGTGTCTCCCTCTAAAGGTCACCTGTGCATGTATCTATCCATGTGTCTCCCTCTAAAGGTCACCTGTGCATGTATCTATCCATGTGTCCCCCTCTAAAGGTGGCCTGTGCATGTATCTATCCATGTGTCTCCCTCTAATTCCCTTGCCTGTGCATGTATCTATCCATGTGTCTCCCTCTAATTCCCTCGGCTGTGCATGTATCTATCCACGTGTCTCCCTCTAATTCCCTCGCCTGTGCATGTATCTATCCATGTGTCCCCCTCTAATTCCCTCGCCTGTGCATGTATCTATCCATGTCTCCCTCTAATTCCCTCGGCTGCTCTCCTCCTCACCTAATCCCAGCTCCATCTCTCCGGGTGGAAGCTGAAAGGAGGGCAGACTTCCTGGAACACTACAAGGAGACAGACTCACACCAAGAGTACCTGCGGTTCACAAAGAGACATGTGGCATCATTAATTATAGGTATTTATGATCTTCAAGATAGGATTAGATCAATTTTCAAGGTGCATTCATCACAGGGGATCCTGTCCTAAATATATGTTCCTTTGTGTATCGATTTGTATGTTTGTGGATAGACTAGCACAAAGTAAGCATTTATGGAACAGATGAACATTCACTAGATTATCATTATCAAAGTACTTCAAAAGGTGTCACTTTCTGTTACATGCAGATGTTGCAACATTCAACGAACTATACACTGGGTTTCATTTTATTTGTCACAGAAATGGCTATGCATGCTACGCAACAGCTTCCATAATACATCTGCAATTAGGCATTGCGATAATTCTGTGAATCCCAAGAGCATTCAAATATCAACAGGCACCCTACTTGGGCTCTGTGTATTTGTTGGATATGGAATGCACTCATGTTCATTTACAGTATGGAAGTTAGGGACTGCAGTTGGTCAGGTCTAGATTTGCCTCTTAGCCTGGTCAATGACCATCACACTTACCAATGTCTTTCGCTGCCTCGTTCACCCTGGAAACAATAGTCTCTAACGGCAAGCCTTCTTCTGCCATTGCCCCAGCCAGCTGACGGGACAAATAGAAAGGGAAGAAATGAACTTCTTGATTTCAGTCCAGCATTAATAATCACAAAGGCCTCACAATGACACCAAAGTCACCTTGTGAACAAACACGGTCCCACATAAGCCTCTCCTGCCAGCCTTGCTGGGTTGGTTGAACGCACAATCATCTGCTACGATCACCATGTTGACTGGGACGCCCTGACAGCGGGCCTGTTCAGCGGCGAGGCCAAAGTTCAGCCTGTCCCCTGTGTAGTTCTTCACCACCAGGAGAACCCCCGCGGCACCCCCTTGCCACAGGGACAGGATGGCAGCCAAGATGCTGGCGGGAGGGGGCGAGGCGAACACTCCCCCAGCCACGGCCCCCGAGAGCATCCCAACACCGATGTATCCTTAAACAGACAACAATCAAGGGCTAATTAGAATCTCACATTATAAATGCATTTGTAAATATTGTGCCTTCATATCCATTTAGTGCCTCTGAATGAAAGACATGAATTCAGTGCTTCACAAACACTATCACTAAAATAACTATGAATTTAGAGCCTTTCAAACATTACAAATAAAATAAGTAGGCTACACTAACACCCTCACCTGAGACTCTAGTATTGATTTGTTCTATAGTTATAGAGTAAGCATACATGACCATGTCACCTGCATGTGCGGGCTCGTGGCCTGATCCCCCACCGGACAGCAGGGCCACCTTTCCTTTAAGGCTGCCCAAGTCAGAGCGCTGCACAACGCGGTGCCCCCGGAGCAAGGTGAGACCCCCGTGGCTGCGCACAATGCCACACAGAGCCTCATCCACACACTGGTCCACTGAATTCAGCAGCTTCTTCTGCACCTGATCAGACAGAGACAAATACCTGTGGGTACAGCAATCTCGCCTGCACAGCACATGGCCAGAGAGATGCTTCACTCTCAAATATTGGTTTTGGGTGAATCACTGTAGACTGCAGAGCGTTTTGAACTCCTGTAGATTAAGAGGGGCGCCTGAACTCGGTTATCATTTTAAACTACACACCGAGATTTACAGTAACAACAAAGTTCTAATAACTCTCCACGTTTCGGACAGATACAGGCAGCAATGCATCTATTCAACCATGTCGCTACAAATCAAGGATGGAAAGTATGTGTTGATTCATATAGCCTATAGACTACATATGGTTATTAGATGTTTCAACAGTTAATTTCCCCATCGGAAGAAGACACCCATAACCTGAAAAGCATACCCTCACTACGTGCTTTCTTTAACCCAAGGCCAAAGTCAACTGTAATCAAAGGACTCTGAACCTTACCTGCGTACTACTGAAAGGTAGCTACCCTACATTATGTTCGGTTAACGTATCGAATGAAGTTAGCAATGAGGTAGACTATAACATTTACCACCATGTTGCACAACAGCAACAAAATAGATAAGTTGTTAGCCTGTAAACAAGTAATGTACTCATGAACGACTGATTTGAGTATGCTTTCCCTTGTGTAAATGATCGCTTGCTCGCGAGAATAACAGAATTTGCTAATGCAAGCTAGATGGGTAAAGCTGGGATGCGAATCTCTCTGTCGGTCGGTCTTAGCCAAAGAACCACCATCACACTCAGTTTTTTCAATTTGTTCAACAGGATACAAATGGGACTTCTTAGGGACCTGTGCAATATACTTCTTCAGATATAAGGAGACAGGTGGATGTATTACCTCCATGCTTCCTGTTGTACTTTGCGCCCGCCCACCGCAAATGACTATGACCAAAGATGTGTCAGGGATTTTCAGGCACGGTTTTAGTAAAAACATGGATGCAGTTAAGGGATGACACGGGTTGGAGTCCCATCTTTTAACTCGAAGTGTTTACTTATACAGGTCATTTAAATCACTGAGTACGCAACAAGGACACGTTTTCTCAACAGAGGGAGAAGAGATCAGTGGACCTGACCGCTAAATCATTTACACATTCCATTAAATTAGTTCTCAGATGCTACAAAATAGTGAGCTCTAGCCTGAAACACGTTGACATACAGAATAGTCTTGCATTGGTTTCAGAATTATTTAGCTAGTTGTTTTAGGCTACTTTATTGCAATTCAGCTTTTTAACGCGGCTTCGTAACATTTCAGTTTTCATCCTATTGTCCTACACATTCAAATTCAAGTTTATGATGGAACTTTGAAGTTTGAGACCTGAACATAGTGATAGTGAATTTTTTTTTGCGTGCCGACTTTTTTCCATGTTTGAGTGGTCGCCTATGAGGTCCTGCATCTGTAAGACTAGTGCAAGTAGCCATCTGAATAAATGTGTACTTCATCACAGAACTACCGTGGTAATAATCATCCTAAAATGTTCTGCAATAGGGCTACAAAGAACATGGACGCATTAGGCACAGTTAGGCCTATGTGCTAAGCTTCGATTGATGTCTTCGTTCGTTTTATGTCGTTCATACGTTTTCATAATTTGATAGAAAGAACTTTATTTATTCAGTCCATAAAAAATAATTATTCAGCTCCTCACTCACTGTTCTGTTGGACGTCGAAAAAAACCCCCACCAAACAGCATTGCCTGCCTTCATTCAAGAGATGAATGTATCGTTGTAACTAAATGGACAGCTGATTTCAATATCAGTATAATAACCATTTTTAAACATAAAATGAGAAGTGACAGCTGGCTACCTGTCATTTATAATCGTCTCAGGCGATGAAAAAAAGAGTGTGGGGGAATTTTAAATGAATGTTGGGGGTGTTACTGGGATCAGTGCTCTGCCGAATCCTCTGCTGACAGCTGAATAGACGCTGTGGTTAGGGAAACATTCCAGTGCCGATTAGATGAGTTCACACTCTCAGACCTGGGCACTTGTACAATACCATGGCGGAAAAGATTGGCTTATATCCTCAGACTACTAAACACTTAAACCTTACCATCTTCTTATCTCCTTCCACTGGTGAAATAGGGAGAGTGGGGTGTTATGACTGCCTAGTTTTTAAATTGGGTGAATAATTCGAACATGTCATTGTAAATTATGATCATGGTAGCCCGAGTAAAGAGGCATGGATTGACCCAGTTAAGTAGAGACAATTTGATTCGAGAGATGGGCGATAGAATAGCTTTAAAGAGAGGGACAGTCAGGGAGCTGAGGGGAGACAGAAAGGGAAAGATTGTGTGGAAGATCTATATGGATCTATATGTCTATATATAGATTTATATAGAGAGAGGAAGATGAATATTTTGCTTTTGCTCTTTCACATTTCCTTGTTGGATTTCTCTCTCCATCTCCCTCTCCCTTCCCTTTCCTCTCCCTCGGGGCAACCCTACCTCTCTCCACGGAGTCACATGGCATGGTGGCATTCTCTACGGCCCCACCAGCTGCCCTCATCGGGTAACAAGTGCTGTAGCAAACGAAAAATCCTCCCAGAATTCCAATTGTACTTCCAGGATCAACATCGATTGCTCTCTGTAGAGTCAAGCCTTTAGAACCACGTGAAGTACTTTAAGTTTTCAATTGGGTTCTGTATCTGTGCAGATTGCCTTGGGAAGTGGTCTAAGAAGATCCAGTGGAATATTTTAGATTTTGAATGGACTTAAAGAGCACGAGGCAGACTGAATCGGTCTTTTCTGAATTGCGTGAGTAGGTATTCATCTTGTGGAATACACATATCCTCAGCCACTCTTTTTCCAAACACTTGCCTGTGATCTGTGTTCTGCCGTTGTGTTTCCACCGACCCAATTCCTCCTACGCCCGGGTGTCTAGCTGCTCACGCTTTCCAGGCAGATCTTTGAAGTTTTCTGCTCTTGGACTGCTGGGAGTTTTCAGTACGGTCACTTTTCTGCTTGTGGGATTTTTTGGAAATTTACCCTAGTCTGCTCGTCTCTGCTAAAGACACCATCCTCAGGGACAAGGGGAGACGTAAGGACTGCAGGGGTGCATTCTCTTCCCTTGTGCACCCCCTCCACTCTGGGTAGAAGAGATGCTGGAGAACAAAAAGGGACAGAGCGCTCAGGATGGAGTAGTCTCTGTCTTAACCAATACTGGTCCCATCAACAGAGTGGCAACCAACAACTGCATCCTTACTGCTAAACCTCATGCAGCCACCCGGTAAGTTGGAGGTCAACATGGGGCCTGGGGCCTGCAGATGATGTCGGAGCTCAGAGAATTGTGGTATGATGGTCCAATTGAGCAGCACCAACCATGTATGAATAAGACGTCCTCACTATGGCTTGTCCCACGTCCATGTCTCCCTAATACACTAATGTGTGGATGTGTTCGTCAGCCACCTGCGTTGTCTGCGTCTCACACCTGCTATGTGTTCCACTGTCTCCATCATTTCACATGTGTGTCTTATGTTTACCCTTCATTGTCACTATATTTGTCATATATTGATGCCCCCCACCTCCTCTTCAATCTGATTGCACGTTTCGTTTCCCGGGAGATGTGTCATTTCTTGTCTGTGAAGTTTGCAAGGTCTTCCAGTAGGTTTTGATGGTATTTGTGTTGGATGGCTATGACTATTATTCTGCAATCCACTTAACTGGTGACCAATTAATTTGGACGGACTCACAGTCCCCTCTCTGTCTCAGTAGACTAGTATGTATTTTATACTACCGGTGACGTTCATTTTTCCTATACTTTTCCATATGCTAAAATGTTAAAGTTTGTATCCAACAACAGATGTAAACTTCACTGAGATTTTGAACAGAGTTCACCACTGTATTGAGTGTTGTAATGTAATTACCACGTGTAAAATGCACTCTTAGTACAATGGAATGGCTTTGGGACACGATACTGTTCCACCTGTTTGTTTCTAGTTGATTGAGAGGCCTGAGGTCGGCTCTGAAAGGCTTAGTGTCTGAGTGAGTGGTGTTTCATGAGACGATAGAGACACCGGTCAGTAAGCCTTCACACTTTCTTTGTCTAATCTGGTTCCGCGCTACAGCGTGTCCCTGTTGACACTGCTAGGCAAGTGTGTGAGGTCAAATGAGTTGGTTTATTTATGAGGATGAGCAAGGACAATGTGGAAAACACATAACTGTTTGAAGATCATGAGCTTATTCACATTGTGTGTGTGTGTATGTGTGTGTGTGTTGCATCTTTGGATTTGTGAACTACAAAACGATGTTCTCTGACAAAAAAACATATCCTGCTTGGGCCATCTGAAGTAGGCTGGATATGGTCATCTGAAGTAGATAAGTTAAAATATTACAAAGTGAGTAGTCTAGCAGGTGTCACTTATGTGTGGGGAAGTAAGTAATCAA
Source organism: Clupea harengus (assembly GCF_900700415.2). NCBI lineage: Eukaryota > Metazoa > Chordata > Actinopteri > Clupeiformes > Clupeidae > Clupea > Clupea harengus. The sequence goes on from NC_045169.1 coordinate 1,752,193, forward strand.
AGTATTTTGGTTGTTTTAATAATTTTGGTAAAGTGGTAACATTGCAGATGCAGTGGAACATGATTTAGTTAGTGTATGTCCTTCTCTTGATTGACAGCAAAGGACGTTCAGAACCCCCATTCCTTCTCATAAACCCCACCTGTTCTCAACTTGTACTTAGATAAACTGGTCGTAAAATGCTAGCATACAAATTTCACATACATGAAATCTGAAGATGTCTCCAGGACGGCGTTTGATTAGAAGCCACAGTCCCTATGAGGGTCCCCCCCTGCTGTGAGCTGGCATCAGTCCTGGGTCACTGAGTGCGCTCTGCTCCTGTGACATACTGTGACATTTATGCTCCTCCAAGCTCCTTTCTCATTCCACATTAGTCTTTTGAAATCTCCTCTCTTGATGCTTCTTGCACATTTCTTTCCATGAATAAGAAACACTTTGTTCCTACAGTGTGGCTTTTCACTTTGTTGGGATCTAAGTGGTGTTTGTGTGGTACTATAAAAGGCCACCATTGTCCCAGCATCTCTAGGATAGCTTTTGTCTCAAGCCCACGGCTCTGCGATGGACAAAGCCCTTCTGCCTCCCAGTCTGACCCGAGGCTGCTCTGGAGAATGTGATGCAATGGACGATTGGATGAAGGCCAGTCTCAATCTCATAATGTATTCTCTCAGGGAGAGGCAACACCTCAGCCATCAAAACACTTTCACCACTGGGGCTGCTTCAACCCTTACCACTTAAACAACAGAGGTGCACATGGAGTTTACCTGAAGAACTATGAATAGCCTGTCGTTATCTTCAGGATTATCATGACAAAATGTTCATGCCACATTTGCTGGGAAATCAATCACTTCATCTCTTTTTATTTTTGTGTGTTTTTATTATTTTGTGTTTTTTTTCTGTGGCATGTAAGGAATCAGTCGATAATAAATGTTTTTGTTTTATATAATAGATTTATAATAGTTTTAAGTGTGTATGTTAGCCCGGAGCCTACATGTCACTGGCCCCTGATGTCCTAGATGTTCTGTCTGTGTGTAATGTGAAATGACAGTGGTGGAGACTATCTATGAGGGGTATTTTACTCTGTGAACATGATTTGGCCAGGGACAGCCTAAACATTCACTAAGCCTTCACTGTGTTGAAGTCTGTTGAACCATATAAGGTGAATTATTAAGTACATTGGTAATTGTATTCATACATTTCCATTTACACAAACATGAGCTATTGAGACAATGATGTCAATACAAAACAAGATTATTCTGTAGAATTGTGTAGAAGTTTTATCCCATCATATCTATCTTTGTCATCATCATCATCATCATCATCATCATCGTCATCGTCATCAATATCATCCTAATTGCCATCTTCCTCCTCCTCCTCATTATTATCATCATCATCATCACTGTCTTTATTAATTATCTTCACTGACACAATCATTAACTGCGACTAACATGACTGTCACACGTACAGATGGTTTTGTACCGATGGTTTTGTAAGCTATTCGTAGTTTGTTTTCTTTTGACTAAAATACGCTGCCGTGATGTATCCATCTAGCTGTGTAGTCATGCTGCTGCTCTTGGTGAAGATGGTCCTCAGTCCTGGAATACCCGAATAGAACTGACATGCTAATCCCTCACATAGAAAGTTAAAGGAAAGGCCAACACACACAGATTTGAGGACTTTAGCTGGAAGACTTACATGACTGTCTTTCTATGGCACGTCTCATAACAGTGGCTAGATGAAAGTGACATACAGAATTATGCACTTGACACTGGGGTATGCCCCCCCCCCCCCAACTAATTATGGTTTGTGGGTCTTGTCCTGAGAAGAAGTTGAGATCACAATTTCCCCATTTAAATCTCACTGAAGTACTGAGAAGTAATTGTTATTATGTGATCATTAACCTCACACCGTTCTTGATCACCAATATTAGTGTGAAGGACCACCTAAACCTCAAACTCACAGATGGGGTGTTTTAATAGAGGTGCTGATCTGGGGTATCGGAAGGTTGCCAGTGTTGTATCACTTCCTCTGATCCCGTCGAGGGACTCAAGCCCTAATGGTGATCCCACTCGGCTCAACCCTAGGAAACTCTCTGCCTGCCTGTTTGCTTTGGAACCACTGTCAAAGCAGGGCTTAAAGCCATTACATGCTGACAGAGTCAATGTTAAAATGTCATTCCTGTGGCTGTGAGTGTGTGCACTTATATGTGTCCATATTGATCCAGTTTGTGCATCTAAATCAGCATAATACATTCAGCATTTGTTTTGTAAGCTAGAAATGTTTATGCCATGAAGACATATGCTTTAAAAAAACCTATACTTTTCTTTTGATATTTAAATGTAATTGTCAGTCTGCCCAAGCAGAGTGAGTGTTAATAGTGATGCACTCTGTGAAGGCCATACTGTATCTGAGCTCTGGCTGAAGTGAGAGTGGAATTTTCAAGTCGTCCGTGCTCTCTCCTCCTCTTACCGCCTGCTATGTTCAGATAGTATGGTTGTCAGCTGACGGCTGTATGAGTCTTAATATAGTGCCTGTTTAAAACAGTCGATTTATGAGGCTCTGATGTCAGCTAAGCTATCTTTGATCTGTCCAAATTTGGGTCGGGATCCGCATGGCTTCGACTCTGTCCTGTTGGACCCTATGACTTTGTTTTAAACTAAATGAATAAGCACTTTCTAGCTGGATTCACAAGATGTTCCAAGCATCTGTGGAACCATGTTGCTGCATATATATATGCTTCTATCTGTCAATGGTTGTCCTTCTTTTTCACCACACTGGCTGTGGATCATAACACCACTGAGCAGAGTGGAGGCCAGCCGGACCAATGCTCTCCCTGTAGAGATCACAGAGGGGTTTATGCTGTGGCAGAATTTAGAGGTGATAATTGCAGGAATCTCACAGGACCCTCACAAGTCTTTTCTGTCTGCTGCTCTCTCTCTTAACACACACACACACACACACACACACACACACACACACACACACACACACACACACACACACACACACACACACACACACACACACACACACACACACACACACACACACACACACACACACACACACACACACACACACACACACACACACACACACAGGCTGTGTAATCAATGGAGCTGTAATGATGCATTTCAGGAGCTTATTGTAATCTTCCTTGTAGCCCTGGCCCTCAATCCCCAAACACCAATTCATTGACAGTGTTTATGTGCATTCCCTCGTGTACGACATCCGCCACACAAATACAGTGACCTCTAAAGGAGCAAGTTTCAAAACTGGGCTCCAAACAAGATTTACGATTGCCTGTCCAAGTGTTTATGTCGTTTGTTTATGTACTGTAGGTGTATGTGTGTGTATGTGTGTGTATGTGTGTGCGCGCACAAACATATGCAAGTCTTAGTGTGCATGCATAGTTTGGATGTCCCTCTCTATGTAAGCCTCCTATTGTGCAACCCTTAAACATTCAAACGCTACAGTTGTCACAAGGGTTTAGCCCTTGTAAATAAGAATTATTATGGTCTTCTGATACCAATTATTACAGTACAGTATTATAAACATACTGATCACACCCAAGAATGTGGATACTGAGTTCAGGTTGAAAGGCGAAAATCTATTTTCAAAATGGCCATGCTCACGCTCCTTGCACTGGCTCGTGCTTATGGAAATGATTTAGGTCAGGTCCCGTTCCTCAGCTGGGGTCATTAGGAAAAGTCTCATAACAGAACATGACAGGGCTCCGCATGTAAGTAATAATAGCCCAAATTATTTATTGCTAAACCTTAATTATATATTACACATTATGCAGGGCAGGACTGATTACTTCTGACATTTGTCGGTCACAAATAAGAGATAAGTGTCACTTTCCAATCATCCACACAACCTATTATGAAAATAGCACCACGCATCTCTCAGAGATGTCTCCCACTAGGTGATTCTTTTTGACAGCTCTGGGGAAAGCAGTCAGAGAAATAAAAGGGGTCAGATCAAGAAGTGGGACAGTGGAGGACAGTGCATGATCTTCATAACTAACCCAGCCAACGACTGGTTTCATGCCTGGACCAGTGACTGGATCAAAGGGTTAAAGACTGGATGAAAGACATTCTGTGTCCTTGTCTTATTGTCCCAATATATATTTTATATCTGGTACAGACTTATATACTTAACTCTCATGATTAATGAATCATCAGACTTACATAATGAACTCTCATTTATTGTATGTATTTATACTGCCCTCTCTATAGGTATATGAAATAGAAAGTCTTCTTTCAGAGGCAGTCACCTTACAATACCACCTAGGTATCTCACTTTTGGCAGTGAGTTTATTTTGGGGCAGTGCTTTGCAAGTGAACTCTTGACAGTGTTGGATATACTTGTAAAACCGAAGGACATTTTAGATGACAAGTATCAGTAACAGACACGCTCATGTAGAAAGGGAATGTTGTAAGCTCTGTATGTAATTTAGTGAGCCACTGATGTATTTAAAGTGTGTTGTGTCATCACCCCAGCACAAACCACAACCCAGACTGGAGCAGTAGGCAGCACTAGGTAGAATAAACATCATGCAGGAGGCACAGATTTATCTGTGCTCTCATAGCAATCTAACTTATTTTAAACTTTAAGAGCAACAAATTGCATATTGTGCCTTTAATAGATCAAGTGTTTTGTGCCGTGGACTAAAAATTTAGAACAAATCTGGCCCACTTTTTTGTTTCTGCTCGTGTGGAGGGAGCTATACCGAGAGTCTTTGATATCGTCAGAGATTGTGGTCATATCTAGGGACAGTGTTACAGGCAAATGGCTCACCAGCAGAATTTTGAGACGCTTAGTTTGGGGTGGGGGTTGTCTGCGGTGTCGTGGGGCAGATGGAAGGTGCAGACAAATGGAGGTCCTGAAATAGAAGATGAGGAGGTGCTGAGAGGAGCAAGCTCCTGGCGACAGCGTGACGAAACCATACCTCAACAGAGGGGAGTCTTCAACCCCATCTAGGCTAGACGTTTTCCCAGTCAGGAAGTGATTTAGGCCAGCGTGAATTAAATATACATTTTTAAGCCTTCACCCGTTGCCTCCATTGGTTTATTATGAACAGACCTGACTGTACTTTATAATACCGGAAATACGTTACTCTCTGAATAAGTAGCCTAGAGCATTCTTCATTAAAGAGGAAATTCTGTCACTTCCCCTGAAATCAGGCCCTTGATTGCGTGTGACTGTACCGTCTGATGAGTTTTCAGCGTTGACAAGACTGCAGCGATCATGATTTGCTTAAGGTTCCAGGATCCAGTTTATTTTCATCATGTCTGATGTGCTAACTGGCCCCTAGAGTACTCCATGTGCCAGACATAAACAAACTAAGTAACATTAGCCTTGGAAAACACTATCCTACAAATTGACAACTGGCAAACAAGTGCTACGTGTGAAAGACAATGTTGGAATGATACATTTAGTGTGCAAGATCAGTCCTCCTACCAGTACAAGCACTTTCCTGACAATGTTGTGTAAAGGATTGAACCTGATGGAGCTGGAAGGTGTATAAAAGGGCTGTCTCATGCTAACTAATGTTCTCTTTCCCTCCCTTACTTTGTCTTGTTTGCTCTCTTCCAGTCTTTCTCCCGCGCTCTCGCTCCCTCTCCAGCTTAATCAATCAGTGGGTCGCTCGGTGGCCATTTGTCTCTCAACAGGGTCTTGTTTACTGGTGCAGTTTCTCTTGGCCTTGATGGTGGTTACAGTCTCACACTATGCAGACGCAGGACATTAGAGCTCTGTGGAATTGGCAACAGTGAAGTAGTTTAGAAATTTGAAAAGGGACAAAAACAGAGGACATAAGTTGTCAAGATGTGCCATTGTGGGTTATGGTTATAAAATATTAAAATGATTGAGACTATATGCACATATAGACACAGTCTACCCAGCACACAGTCTACTCAGCATTTGTAAGGGTTAAATCCCTTTTGTTCATCTTATTTCTAAAACATTGACTAGTGTGTCACTAGTGTCACTAAGAAATAAATTGTCCTTATATCAAATTCAAATCTCAACCTATTTTGGTGATTGGAGCTCTCCAAACGTTTATGCTCTACCTCTTTTATCTGTCATACTTCAAGTGTGAAACAGACACAATATAGTTTCAAAGACCATTCCAGTAGGGCTTGCGGTTGAAAAAATGTACCCTATCATCTAATCTCATATCATTTTTATTTAAATTACTACTGCATCGATATTAGTTCAGAACACCAGCCAAAATTCAGAGCAAAATGAAAGCTAATTTAGCTTGTTTTGTGTTTTATTCTTTCAAATTTCCTCTGAATATACTGTATGTGTCTAAGCTGTAGGCTACCACGAAGGTGGTAATGGCAGAGTTATGAGTGCAGTAGGTTGACTCCTCTGAATATAGGCCGCTGGGCATCTGTGCTTGTGGTTGGAAGACAACTAACAAACACACAGACACACAGACAGACACACACACACACACACACACACACACACACACACACACACACACACACACACACACACACACACACACACACACACACACACACACACACACACACACACACACACACACACACACACACACACACACACACACACACACACACACACACACACAAACAGACATACAGACAGTGAGCATTAGCCTCTCTAGGTATATTTATCACATTTGGCAATGGTCAATGTGTGTTGGTTCCAGCACTAAAGGAAAGGCAGGTGTGGCTGTCCTAGGGGAAAGATGATATTCCCCCTGGTGATACAGGTCAAGGTTGTAAAAAAATACCACTCAGATTCATGCTAGGCTAATGAAAACCTTGAATAGACTAAACTTCTACTGAATTGGCTTATCTTCCGAGGCTGAATCGAGAACCCTTTAAACAGAGCTTTAAAGAGGAAGTGGAAATCAACATCTAAAGCCAAGATAACAGTGTAGAAAATGCCGGTAAGAGTAATGGGCACATGTGCACTAGGGTTGGGCGTCTTCCAGATTGGCAAATGATGATGTCTACAGTGACACTGCGATGGACAATTACATTGGGGGTGGGTTGGTAGTTGTATTAAGGGCTACTCCTATAAAGGTAATATACTTTCTTTTATACCATCCTTCATTCTTGCGCTTCCTGGCTGTCACACAAATAAAAATACATATTCTACGGCTCACCTTGATCCCTTGGGAAATCCCCACAAATGAGTAATACATAATAAATAAGTAATAAATATGTTTTTCTACATTATAGCAGAGATACTGGAATTATAGTGCCAGAGGCTGGCTGGCGCTGCAGTGTGGACGGGTTTGGGGGGGATCACGATGATGGGCTCAACCTCAGCCCTACACTAAAGGGCACACTGCAACAGAGGCTGGAGTTCAGAGGACCTTTGGTGGTGGCCACAGACAATAGCCCTCTGAAGAATTGATTTGACCTTTCAAAATGTGACAACTTCAGTGTCTAATAAACAAATAATCAGAGCACCAAACTTGCTGGGTAATACTGGAGCTGTGGAGTCTGAAATAATTACAAAACGTTACGTAGAATTCACCGTCAAACGACGCTGTCATTCACCACAGTGTCACCTCATAGCATTACTCATTTGTAACTATTAATGTCTCGTGTAGGTGGTGAGGGGAGACTGCTGTACTGATTTTGTGTAAACTTTCCATGGACCAAAGCTTACAGTTGGCCAGAGACACATTTCGGTGTGCTACTTTTCAAGGTGGACCTCAAGGTGCAGGTTTATATGATCTCTGAGGTGTCTTACTGAGGTGTCTCTTCTCTTCCATGCACAAAGATGTAGACAACATCAACTGAATGTCCAACCATGAGGTACAAACACCAGTGGGGATGAACTTTGAAATGGCAAAGAATCAAAACCTTTGTAACAAATCAGTTATTTACTATGTTCTGTAATGGTTTTGAACTTGAAGCATCAGAACATGGAGAAAAAGCTTGAGATTAGTGTGACATTTACCAGTTCCTTATAGATACAGCTTGTATCTCTGGTTTCAGATATGCCATGCAGGCCAAATCACAGCAAGCTTCCTGCCAATCCTGCTGATGTGGATGAAGTAACATGACCCTTTGGTTACTGTTAACCTCAGCACATTTTCGGATGGAAGTCTGCTCTCAGGGTCAGGATAGCAAAGGGTAGCATGCACCAATGAGCAGCTCAAACTATCCACAACAGCAATCATTCAATAGACTGCTCTAAAACTCGATACAATACTGCCCCCAAACCAACAATGTTATGAGCTGAGTTTTTAAACTTTGAAATTAGGATCCATAACAACTTTCCATGTGTCTCCTCTGTGATAGGGTACGTCGGCTATGTAGAATAAGGGAACTACAATAATCTGTGAAGCTCTCACTTACCTGAGAGATATGTGAGGCAACAAATCAAAAGACAATGAATAGGAGACAAGGGTGGCTTACTAGAAGGACAGGAATGTGTGAAAAAGAAAGTACAGCGGTATCCTAGGTCTCCTCCTTAATTCAGTGCATGTGTATTGAGGAATGTGTTTGACCCCTGGTGCATTTATGCAATACCGGCAATATGATGTTTATGTGACCAACCAGACCTCCATAACCTCCGCATTTCTGAGATGACATACTCTTCATATGATATTACTGTCATCACCCTCCTCCTCAATCTTGCTGTCACAGGCTGTGGGCCTATACCTTCTGAATATTGCATACCGTTTCCAAAATGATATCCAATGTTATAAATTAGGCCTATACATTATCTACAGGCTACAATAAAGGCTACAGTAAACAGTAACATGCTCCTACAAAATTAAACGAAATATAGACAAATAAAATAACATAGGGCTTATAATTTGGGGTTGCAACAGATGGAAATGTTGTTTTAGAAGATACTGCCACCTCGTGGTAGAACATATTACAGGATAACAAAAGGTTCAGTTCGGTAAGGTACTCTGTTTAAAAACAATTAAAAAAAAATATATATATAGATAAAAACACATAATGGAGACAGCGCGTTACTGATTTTTCAAATCACTTGTTAGCATTTGTGATCGTTCAGTAACTTTGAATGAATCGCCTGACGGGAGAATCTGGTCATGATTGCTATTCCTGACCTGGTTATTCTTTCAACCATAGACATACGTTTACATGTGAAACCACTCTCTGGTATCAGCTTGTTTAGTCTTTTTTACAGAGCCATGGGTAACACGACAGTCACTAAAGATTGACGACACGGTCTACAAGGGGCGGGATTTCATACGCACCGAGAAACAGGAAAGCTACTGTGTCGTTCAAGTTTTGGGACTGGCAAGGATCTCAGCTCTATCGTAATAATTACTTTAAACGAGGTATGTTATTAAGAGACTGAAAACAAAGATGCCTTGCTTTTGTTATAAAGCACTGATACGGCTTGGCTTTTTATCAAAAACCCACAAGGCACTGCAAGATGGCTGCCTGGTTTCACCCGTGCTCTGTGGAAGTTTAGTTGCAGTTAGCTAGTTCAAGGCCTATGTCTGTTCAGGTATGGGTAGAATAAACATAGCGTTATGTCAGTGTTGAAAAGCGTATTTTACGTGATGTGTATTCATAAGGAACTTCATACTAGTCATCATTGCTATGTTTTGAGAGGATGACGCTAATGGTATCAATAGTTTGGTTTGCAAGCTAACGTTAGCTAGCTGCGCCTAGGGGTCCTTTTGGTCCTGCTGGGATTTTTTTATCAAGAATGACCAGCGTACTATACATTATCCCTTACGTATCATTGAATGCTGCTATAACGTCTGATGTTAGCCATTCCACCAACCCACCTTGGTTTACGTATTTGTAAGCACAAAGAGTTTGGTGAATAATCGCGGTTTATGGAGGAATATTAACTAATATCAAAGTATTGAGGTAAATCACGCGTCACTCTTGGCCTCGCGCTGAAGAGGCGACCAGTGTCAAATGAGGACACCACGTCGACTGCAGTTTGTTGTGAAACCTAATCGCATATCTCTGTTGAACTGTCTGGGAACCGTCTTTATTTTATTTTTTATTTTAATTTGAACCCCCCCATCGTTAATCGTGTAATTAGCGATCTGTTAAACGGGTCATACAGGATTACCAGTTTTGGCTGTATCAAATCTCGATTATAACATTTGTAGGAAAGGTCTTTGTAGCCAAATTTGCTGTGCTCATAATGAACCCTGATGATTCACCATCCAGGTGGTTTAGCATGTATTCCCTTTTCCCTTTGTGTTATTCACGACGACTCGTACTCTTTCCTGTTGTGTGTATTGTAAAGGCGGTGATTAAACGGAGCATTAGTAGGGATAGTGGTGAACTCTGTCTATGTAATCCAAACGTGTTAGCTATACGCTCCCAATATCCATAGATTTTCGTTAAAATGTAAATTACTATGAAACCGCTGTACGATGTGATGGAGGAACAGCGTAAGAGCTTAGAAAGCATTCATCAAAATGAACAATTTTACCCTGACGTGACCGTTCTTGAGAGCAAAGTTTGTAAAAGCTAAAGGCCTACTAATGTTTCCCAATTTTATTTTCAACTCTTTGAAACAATTTGTTTATAGAATTTCAGACAGGACGGAAAGGGAATGTTTCTATGTTCCTATGTGCAAATTATAAAGTATTCTTTATTTTGACAATTTTTAAACGGAAGTTTAACTTCAAGCAAACACATGGAAGAAAGCCAAGAGTTGAAAGAACTCCACATATTGCATTACAACATGTAAAATAATCTGTAGTACTTGATCATTTCCTTCACTTGGTATATGAAATGGTTTGTGGTATTATCAGTTTACAAAAGAGAGCGACTGTTTTACTGTTGTATCACTGTTCCCAGGTGGGAATCGATAACCTTGGTGATCCTGCGCTTTCACAGCCGTTTTGGTGAGAGAAAAACTCACTGTTAGAGTCTGGACACGACTGTTGACATCTCTCGAACCATATTGTGTTTGCAAACAATAAGGTCCAAGGTAACTTCTGCTTTACTTGGAAAAAGCGTGTATTTCTGGTGTCTGCTGACCAGTTAGAAGAGTGTTAGCTCAGTAACACATGAAGGATTTATTATTTATAAGCGGCACTGATGTTAGTGTGGCATTAAGCTGTATTTGTGACTGACTGTGATGGAGTGTGTACATTTGTGTCATTGCTAAAGCTCAAAGGCATAGGTCTACTTTTTTTACAAAGACAAATATAGTTGCATCAGATAATAACACCATGTCTAAGGAGCATGTTGTGTATACTATTGTGTTTAATATTTTATAACCTTTGTGGATTTGTCCACTGGCAGCAGACACCTCCTGCTTACTCCTTGCTGACTTGCTACCTATGTTTGAATCAGTGGTTTCCTAGCAACCCCCAAACAAAGCAATCCGTCTTTTGTCAAGAGGGTGGACAACAATGTATTTGTGGGAGAATCTCCCCCCCCCCCCCCCCCCAAAAAAAACAGAACTATATGCAGCATAGTATTTATGTAATATCTTGTAATATTTATGAGCGAAGGTCATGTAACCCAAATTCACCCTATTCAAGGTGTAATGATTCATTCAGTGGATGTTTTAATATTCATAGTTTAAAAGGAGACAATACAGTTTCATCTGTGCCAGGTTTAAACATGAACAAGGAGCTTAACTAATCAGCACCATTTGTCTTAAGAAGTTTGCAAGGCAAGGGACAGTAGCATAGCAACTTACCCAGGATAAGGTCCTTACCCGTGTCAAACACATCTTAATATATTTTAAAGTAAGAGTTATAGGCCTATAATATTGTCAACACTCAATGCAGAAAATGGGGATCGACCGATATGCATGTTTTAGGGCTGACATGTAATGGCTTTGGATGGCCGATATTTTGGGTCGATATTCATTTATCCTATTTGGCTGTTGAAAAATCTAAATACTTAAAGGCAACTATAAATGTGTTAATTTGCAAATACTTTCTATGAGAAACAATAGGCAATGTGCAGATCTTACAAATATTAGTAACATTGGTATGAAGAGGTCGGTAGGGATATGAACCAATGAGTGTCAAAGGGGGCCGATATCACTGCAAAATCTATATGTTGGTCAACCTCTATACACAATGCCTTTATGCTCTGCCAAGAAATGGAATTTCATCATGTTATTACACTGAGCATTCCAATAAAATTCGAGTCTCAACTTTGTTTTACTGTACATCAGAGACGTGTTTGAGTAGCTAGATAACATATTGATCCTCCAGTTTTGAATCATGCTATGCGATGTTGGCAAGCACTGGATTGTTGCCTTAAGAATCAATAATGAATCGTATTGACTCAATTCTTTTTTTTACTATGTGACCCCCCTCCATTCAGTGGATGAATTGTGTATTGTTAGGTTGTAAAGTACAAACGTTATCATTTCCTAACTAAACAATGACATTGCATCTGTTTTTTGTCGCTGGATTTTTTTTACATTAATTTTGTAACTTGATGTTTCTAGTCTGAAGTAGTCTAGGTGGTAGTCTAGTCTACCATTTAGACTAATGTCTTAATGTCCAATTTAGATAATGACTCAACAAAACTTAAATCATTATACAGTGCCACAGCGCCATAGCCCAGAACAGTAACAGTGGTCTCTTGTAGATCCCTGGCAGTGAACCCTCTTGTGCTTGAGAGTGAGGTGAGGTCATTTGGGGCCGTATTTTCCCATTGCACTTAAGTCCTCTTTTGTGTGCCGCCAGCTATGCACATTTCAGTAACACGTATTCTCCCTTATACACACTGATCATACCCACAGCGATGAAATTCAGAATGAAGGCGGGCTCATGAAAAAGGCGTGATTTATTTCTAAAAGAAGTAAACTGAGTCACAAACCGACTGTTTGGGGAAAATGTGGAACATGGACTTTTGCATTCATCTTGTGAATGTCTTTAAAATCCATGGAAACCACAAACCAGACTTTGATTTTCTGTTTATCACATAAACCTAACAAAGACGTAAATGAATCATCAAGTCACACATTTGCAATTTATGAAGACGTATTTGAGGTGTTGAGATTCGTGATTTTTAAAGGGAACCTCTCATGCTAATTTTCAGTGTTATTTTTGAATAGATTATTATAGACTAGACTTACATGATTCAAGGATCCAAAAACACTGGATAAACAATATATCTCATACTGAACGTCTCTATTCAATCCCCCCTCCCCAATGAGCCCGATATGCTCTGATTGGTCAGCTCAATAACATCGTCATTGGCCAATAAGGATTGTGTTACGCGATCACACATCATGTAACAGAGGGAAAAGGCTGGGATTCTAATGAGGCGTTTCAGGCAGCTGAGAAAAGTTGTTTCTGCAGGAGAGCGCTACTCTTTTCTGTGATTGTCAATTATGTTGATGACCGGCAGAGGATGTAGCTCTTGAAAGTTATTTATCGAGGCATCGGCACAAGTGTAGTGAGTTATGGTTCAACGGTCAAGTTTAATTCGCTGGATGCCGTGCATGTGGGTAAACTTCAGGATATCCAAACGAGGACGGCATACTCGTGGCCACATTCTTTGCACTTGGCAAGCTCTTTTCTGTCTTTTCCGTTTAATTGATATGGCTGAGTTTTACTGCAATTGAACCAATTATTTGCCGAGCTTTGTTCAAAAGATCATGTGAACATGTCTTTTTTGTTTAACAATGTGGCCTATTACAACGTAACTTTATGTTACATTGTAATGGAAAAAAAGTAACGTTAATTCAGTAGTTTAAACATTGTGATTTTGCAATGTTATTACATATATAATAATGTTACAACGAGGCTTACTAGGTGACTTCAAACGCAATAGGGGGTTTTGCCTTGTAGTGGTCAAAGGCAGACTGTGCGTAAAGGGTATTTACATGAGAAACGTCCAGATTTTGGGGTTGCTCCAACCAAAGAGCTTAACTGTCTACATGGCAGCCTTTACTGCAAATCACAGACTAAAGTCAGAGCGAATACGCATAGGCTGAAAGTGCATGGCTGCACGCTTTTTTTGACATGGGAGACTACGGCCCTTGGTTTGTACTTTACTGCACAACAATACAGTTGTCCAGTTTGGGGGATGGCCGATACAACTAAGTATTTCTGTTGAGTTTCTCTTTAGGAAGTATGATTTGTCGCTCAAAGCTGAAAGACTGTTTCTGTGAGTTATTGTCTGTCACAGTGAGCCACAGCCCTCGTGTATGAATGTAAAGGTTTAAGGAAGCAGTGGGCAGTGCAGTGAGTGAAAGTAATCTGTATTTGGGAATTTTTACTTCAGCATTCTACTTGCGTGTGGGAGTCCTTGTGGATAACATCTTACATTTAAATGTCTGAGCAGAGAAAACTTTCATTTCCTACCTGCAGTTCATATGACTATGTACCTTATTCTCTCTGTAGCTCTGCCTTAACAGGTCCCTGTAGTCTGTTTTCGGCTAAACCAAGGGGTGTCCACATACACCAGAGAAGCCTACATTAACAGCACCTTTGCCATCTTGCAAATTTCACTGAAAGAACATGCATGAAGTTTGTAAGATTGTTGTTCCTTGAACCAATGTCTCATTTTTCTCTGTCTGTCCTGTTGTTTTTTTGTTTGCGTTTTTGCCTGCTTGTTTTTTTTCCCTTTCTTCAGTGAAGATGTGGAATCACCAGTTAAATTCTGCAGAAGCTAGTGACTCGAAGCCAGAAAGTTGTGTGTGAATGAATGGGCGAGGAGAAAACCACTCCCACGTTTTTGCCAGTATTTTGTTGGGACGTGAAGACGAGGAGATCAGTAACCCTGTCTGTATGTTGTTTTTTTTTCTCCAACCTTTTCAGCTTTGCATTGTTGTTGGAAAGTTTTCCTGTTGCAAATTCGTTGAACACCTTTGGCGGCTTGGGGCGCCTGCCTCTCCTGCCCCCTGCTTCCCTACAGTTGGCACAGATTAAGACCCAGTTGGCTCTCCACCAGTTGAATGCACTTGCTGCCACTAACGCTGCCACTGCGGTCCCATCACCTGCACAGACTTTGCTCAACCTCCTGAAGGTCTCCATGTCTCACCCCATGTACAACCCTGGTGGGGGATCCTTCTCTGGTTCTCAGAGGTCCATGGTATCCAACCAGTATGGCCTTGGTGGTCAGCCTGGTATGGACATGGGTGGCTCTCGCCTCGGCCCTGGTGCTGGCTCCATGTCTGGAGCGTCGCCGGGTATGATGTCTTCAATGAGGCCTCAGCAGATGGGCTTTCCGTTGGGCCAGCGTCCACCACAAATGTCCCAAGACATGGAATCCTCCATAGATATGCACATTAGAGGAGCCCGGGAGGAAGTTCGCCTGCTCAGCCAAATTATGCCCCAGCAGCCAAAGCCAGCTGACCCACGCTTGTACAAGGATTCAAGGGAAGAAGTTGGTGGTTTTCCTGGGCAGAGGGGATCTGGCAGAATAGACGAACCGTCCTCGCCGGACTGGTCGTCCTACCAGCCCCCCAGCAGCAAAAATTTTACGTCCTCTGGGTTGGATCGTTCCTCCTCATCCTCCTCAATATTTCAAACCTTGGGGTTTGGAAGCGGCGGTCCTGGTGCTGGAAGAGGCGGTGTCGAGAGCCAGACAGGTCCACGTTCGGTTCATTCTGAGCGCCCTCCTGTTCGCTACACCTCAGAGAGTGCCAGCAGCATCCTCGCAAGCTTTGGCCTTTCAAATGAGGACCTTGAGCTGCTTAGCCATTACCCTGACGATCAACTTACACCTGACAATCTGCCTTTCATTTTGCGAGACATCCGCATTCGCAAGGCCAAGCGGAGCCTACCTGACACTGATGACCGATCTCCGCGCGATCACAGGGGACAAGAACCTCGACAGAGCAAAGTAATTGACTATGGACACTCAAGTAAATATGGCTATGCAGAGGAGGGCTCAGACTCCTATGCAAGAGATCCAGTTCCGAAACAGTTGCCGAAATATGAGCGAGAGGGAGTAGGATCTGGATCATCTTTTGGTGGAACCGAAATGACGAGGCGCACTCAGGCAAGTGCAGCAGCGCCCATTTCAGCGAAACCAGCTCCGATGGACCATAGAAATGTCTTGGCCAGTCCTGAACTCAAAGCAGCTCAGCCCACCTCCCTGCCTGGAAGAGATCCAGTACCCAAGTCTGTTCCTCCTGCGCCCAGCCGCCCAGTGGCCATGCCACCTACCCATACCGTTGGTTCCCGCGCTGGTATGATGGTCCTGGGAGATGCCAGTGGAGGTCCGAAGCCCACCACATGGCCTCCAGCCTTCCCTCCTCCAGGCAATCCGTCCAGCATGAAAAGGCTCCCGACACCCACTATGATGAACGATTACTCGGCTGCCACCCCAAGAATCTTTCCACATACATGCTCTCTATGTAACGTAGAATGTGTCCAGATTAAGGTGAGTATCTACCATTCCTTTAGTGCCTTATTTAAGAACTGACCGCTCACTTGCGAAAATAAATTTGTTTGTAAAATCGTGACAGTGGTAGTAAATTTTGTTTGAAATGCTGTTCTCCAAGAGGTTTAAAAAACAATCAGAAAAATTGTTAACATCTAATTATTTTTGATGGGCTTTTTGGGATGTTTTTTTTTTATATATGTAATTTTTTTTTATTTTTTTAAGCCTGTGTGAAATATAAAACCTCTGTGCTACTTTGTTCAATTGTATTGATTTTTTTTTTGTTAAATACCAATTGGGTTCATGTGCAAGAAGTAAAACAAAGACTGTACAATAAAACAAGATATGCAGGTGATGCACACGTATATTGTTCAAGAAAATAGCTGAAGAAAGAATGCCCATCATCCCGAAGATGAAGTTGACAAGCCAGCGGGTGGTGTGGAGGACGCAACTTTGAAGACTATGGACTTTTCCTTAGAAATACCCGGAGATTCTGCATATATGAGAGAGTTGAACTGTGCTTACAAGCTTTACTCGGGGGATAAGAAGACGAATACGCTTTTGAAGAGGAGACTAAATTCCATAGACTCTGGCATCAGTGAATATTGCTCAGGAACTAGTGTCATTAACCACAGCTGTCGGTTAATTTTATGGTGTTTATTATAATCAATTTCATGTTGATTAGAAACGATATGTTATGGGTTGAATTAGCTCTATTTGGTTACATATTGTTGCATGGGGACAGTTTGTTTATCGCAATGTCTTTCCCTTCCAATCCAATCCTAAATTTGACCACCACAGTGGATCTTAACTGACTCGACAAGAAATTCTGTGAACAAAAAGTGATTGTGTTGTGTGGTGATTGCCTAGAGATGCTTTGCCATTTCCCGTCAATGAATGTGACTTGTTCAACTTTTTGTGTAATTGTCTGACAGGACTGGATAGAGCATCAGAACACGAGTCTTCATATTGAGAGCTGTCGGCGTCTCAGGAATCAGTAAGTTCAAAGTGACTACTTGTGGAAAGTGGTAATGTTTGCGTGGTAATGTTTGCACCAGATGTTTCAACTGTCGGTGGCTACATGTCCAGCAACTATTAGAATTTCTCTGTGTGTTGGTTATTTATAACTATATTTGTAATGAGATTGGTGCTCACCTGCTGTCTGTCTGCAGATATCCTGAATGGAATGTGGAAATTCTTGGCGTCTCCAGGTAACGACTTTGGGAACTTTGGTTTCTTTGTCATTTTTACAGCTTTTGTCATGCTGTCGGGTATTTCCTTTGCTGAATACTATGGGTATTCCTAACTATTTCTTACCACCTTATCTCAGAAATGAGCCCAAACCGACTGTTGAACACCGCAGTCCGAAGCGCCATTCAAACTCCCGGTCTGATTCTTGGACCAGATCTCCTAGTCCAAGACGGCATCATGGATCCGCCGGCCACCGGCCGCGTTCCCGCTCCAGAAGCCCAGCCAGGTACCGGCGCTCCCGCAGCCGCTCCCGCTCTCCTCGGAGGTCGTCCCGCTCCAGCCCCACCTCCCACAGCCGCCGGCGCTCGCGCTCCCCTCCGTCGCGCCGCTCCAGATCCCCCTCTCCGCGGAACTACGGCAGGCGCTCTCCACCCCGCTCCGGTCACAGGGTGAACCCCCGGAGGCCCAGCCCCCATCGGCGCCAGAGGTCCAGCAGCAGTGAAAGATTGGCCAAGAAGCTCATTGAATCTTCTGGTAAGAGCAGGAGATATTCACATCTCCCTAGGAGCAGCTCTGCCTTTAGTCATTACCCCCACCCCAGAGAATATATTTCACCTGTCACCTACTGTATGCCGCTGCTACCAAGCCCCACTCACGTTGCATGTTCATCCTCTACCCATCCTCTGCAGCCGGCTTGAACATCAAGGACAGCAGTGCGCTGGAGGCGGTGGTGAGCTCTTTAGCTCCGGCTCTACTGGCTGAATTGGCCAAGAAGAAGAGCGCTGCCGCCGGCTCGTCCTCCGCCTCCAGGGATGGTGGCCGCAAGCGGTCTCCTTCGCCCGCCCACAAGCAGATGACCTCCAAATCCAGCAGTTCATCCACATCCAGCTTCTCCAAGGTGTGCCATGCGGCATCGGCATCACTCACCACATTACAACATTAGGTTGTCATTTTTGTAATTCTCTGCAGCGTTTTGATGGTAATGTGTGCTACTTCATGTCTTTGAATCCTAAGAGAAAGGCTGGGCCTGGCACAGCTTGCCTCCTCCGGTTCAAAGGAGTGCCCTACAAAACTACCCACCAGGAGCTTGTAGATGCCATCCAGCCTTTTGGGAAGATCAACAATGCCTTCCTGCTTAAGGCTATTGAAGAGGTATTAAATGAGAGTATTCAAGTTATGTTATTAAGGACTTATTAAAGTAACAGTATGTAATAATGTGCTGCTTTTTGAGGTATGTTTTAATGAGCAAATACTTTTGAAATCTTCAAATTAAATGTGATTGTATATGATCATGTTGATTTGTAAAAAATGCTTTGGTTGTCTGTTCCCAGGCCTCGGTCTGCATGGAGAGAGAGGAGGACGCCAGAGTGTTGGCCAACTGCAAGAACCTGAAGATCCATGGCAGGTTCATCAGCATCTGCAAGGAGGAGGTATGGAAAGGTTCCCTAAAGTTCTGCACTCTGCCCACTCTTCCAACACTTGGCCTTTACTCCCAGGTTTCATGCACATGTGTCTCCATTTCTAGGAGCTTACGGATCCTAGACGACTTCCTACTAGAGAGGAGAGGAAGGTTACGGTCGTTAAAAGGTTCGTACTCTATTAAAAAAGAAGCATATTTTTTAAATGATTTTTGACTCTCGTGGTCCTAATGCCTGTGTTGTTTCTCTTCCAGAAAAGAGAGAGCCCCACCGACAACATTTAAGGCATTTCAGAACCCTGCTAGGGCAGCACAGGCCTCCTTTAAAGGAGGCAAACCCCCAGGTATGATCCCAGGAAAAGGGGGACAGACAGCCAAATCTTACCAGACTTTAGCTAAAGCTGGGCATACTGTAACTAAAGCAGGCCAAAAAGCTGGGCAAACTTTAACTAAAGCAGGCCAAAAAGCTGGGCAAACTGTAACTAAAGCAGGCCAAAAAGCTGGGCAGAATCAAGGAAAAGCAGGCCAGAATCAAGGAAAAGTGGGCAAGAATCAAGGAAAACCCTCAGCTAAACCAGGCCAGACCGTGGCTAAGCCGTCTCAGACCACAACAAAGGCCGGCCAAACTCCCGCGGTCCCGACTGCTAAAGCTGAACCTCCACTTAAAGCCCCAGGTGAGCCTTACCTAGAACTTGTTTACCTATTGTTTATCTCTGTGTGTCAAAATTATACATTGATTTGTTAATCACTATATTTTTCCACATAGAAACACCAGCTGGCAAGAAAGTTGTCAAAAGGGTAAGCAATTTTTTATCCGCGGCTTTACTGATTTTTTGATGTGCATGTATAAAGCAAGAAGGCATAGTATGACACCGCCATGATCTCTGTTGTCAGGAAATCCCATGGAGGAAGAACGTGGTTGCAGTATCTGGCCTGCCTACGACTGGGCCGACAGAAGAACTGCTTGTGGACTTGGCTAAACCACATGGCTGCAACACTATCCCTGTCATTGCTGTCATGCAGGGAAAGGTACACACACACACACACACACACACACACGCGCGCGCACACACACACACACACACGCTAAGAGCCATGTAGGTCAGAGGGACGAACCAAAGTCTGTCCCTCTGTGATGAATGATGTGTAGGCTCCTATGTTTTCCGTGACATAATAACCAAGGATGGAATCGTGGAGTGTGGTAATCCACAGTTGGCCATGGAATTGCCGGGAACACGTTCAGTGGTTTTAAAAGGATCAGACTCGTTGCCTCACTAGTATAGTTTTGAACGGAATAAAAAAGACAGTGACTTGGAACATGGTAGACCAAACAGGGTCACTGGGCAGCATTTGAATAAACTAAATAAATACTACTGGTTTACCGATTTGATGAAGGAAGATTCTCTCAACATGCTTCTGCATGAATCTTTTTATTCTTTCATGTGTAAATGAAACTGTATTTGTTACCTAACCTAACATGGGTTTATTTATATGGCATTAGTGAAGAAACACAGTAGCCTATTGCTTTGCTGAATTTATTTTGCATTTTTTTATTATTTTTTATTATACATACTATTGCTATAAATTAAAGTAAATTTAAAATTAAAGTAAACTGAATACAGAATCTGAGAAAAAATCACATGGAATTCAGAGGAGAAAAAAAACAACCTTTCATAGCTCATTAGATGTAGTAATCCTACTGATGAAAGCTTGTAAAGGGATATTTGTATTATGGGTTAAAGGCAGAGCAAAAATTCACGGCGACCTCAGGCCTGCGTGTGCGTGTTTGTGTGTGTAGTGTGTCCTGGTCGCCTCCATATATATATATATATATATAACACGTGTGTGTTGCTGTGAGTTGTGCGTGCAATAAAAAACTGACTGCAGTCAGCCTTGTTTGTTTGTTTGTTGTTTGTTGTTGTTAGTAATCCCACTCTTGTTGCTGTTCCTCAGGCGTTCATCGAGATGCCCACTATGGAGGCTGCGGAGGCCATGGTGAAGGCCTATTCCGAGACGCCAGCAAAGATGGAGGACACTCCGCTGACCATCTCAATGATGACCACACCCATCGACCTCAAATACACGGTTAGTAGCATTAGCCTTAATTAAACGTACTTTAACTGACATACCCAAAGCTCTTGGGATTCCATATACTTTTTTATTCACGTATTGAAACCCAGTCTCTGAATAATCTGCTTCTGCCTTTGTTACAGGAATCAGTCTTCAGGGTTCTGATGGGTTTGGAAAAAAAAGACGTAAGTGTTGTAAAGAACTAATTACTCTTAGACATGCATACAACATACATATATGCAGTTATACAGGAACCGAACATGGTTTTTAGTCCTGTTATTTAAAGGAAAACTGAATTTTTTTTTTTTTTTTGTCTTGGGGCCTTATTTTTAGATCTTTTTGAGTCCAAAGGTTGAAATGGGTCCAGCATTGAGTTAGAACACTAAACAATGCAATCCTATGGAGCAAAACAGACACGTCCGTAACAAGAGAAAGGTTAAACACTGACAAACACTCATTTTGTACAGTTGTTTTCACAGATATTGAGGTAAATGGACGCAGGTGTATCTAGGGATCCTTTCCATGTTGTCAGATATATAAGATCTGAATATAATAATAACATATAATAATATTTACGAGCCTGTCAGTGGCTTAAACAAGCGGTTTACTTTGACGTGCATGTTTGCTCCATAGGATTCCATTGAATGGCCGTTTTACGGTTGCCGTTTTAAGTGTTCTAGCTCAATACTGGACTGATTTTGATTGTTTTTGTACCCAAAAATCTTAAAATAGGGCCCAGGTTGAAAAAGTTTCCCTAAGAAAGGGTTCTCAGTGATGGAAATTGTGGAAAAGTCATTTTTATGCTTGGTCTGCAAGACAGTGGGTGCTCTTGTGTGTGCACAGTGTTGCATAGAGGACATGTCTCTGTTTCTCACTAGCTTCTAAAGTCAAGAGGTTGCTTATGTTGCCATTGGAGTTTTCTTTTCAAATCCATTTCTCACTTGTCTTTCATGTCTCGGTGCATCCCATCACCTCAGGAGATCTCCACCCTGCCGTCGCGTCTCCTGATCGTGTCTAATGTGGCCAGCAGCCTTAGTGCGGTCACAGAGATCATGGAGCTCGTCAAGCGCTTCGGCGTCTACAAACTGGCCCTGCCTCTCAATAAACGGGTATGTGCACAGAATTGACATTTTATGGAAAATGATTACTGATTTTTTTGCTACTGAAGTAGTTTGCTTGGAGCCCAGCTGTGGTTCTATATTTGTAATTTTAATTCTGTAAAGACTGACACATATTAGCCAGCAAATAAAATTAAAAAAAAAAAGGCGAAGTGTTTATTGGTCCCTTTGACAAAATACAAAAGTAGTCATTTATGTATATGATGGATTTGTTTTGTATGACATTTGATCCATCAGAGACAAAAGCAACTTTAGTGTGTTGCGTCTGGAATGTAAACTACACCCAAATATCTAGGGACTACCAAATTACCAAAAGAAAAAAGAATCCAGTCAAAAATAGCTGTAGGAGCCGCCATTGGGGTTCATGTTTTAATCTAGTTTTGGGACACTAGATGGCGCTCTACCTCTCTTAATTGGGCTCACACTATATAGGTGGGAGCATTCATGCAGGTGTCCGGTGTTGCTTGACGGAGGGAGAGAGCGGGTAGAGCGCCATCTAGTGTCCCAAACAAGATTAAAACATGAACCCCGATGGCTCCTACAATGGGCGTTCTTGAATCTAAATCTCTCCCCATATTCATGCTGACTCTTATGCTCTCTTCTCAGATCATATTCGAGATGAACACGGCTAAGGTTGCCAAGACCGTTTACACCCGCTTCAAGAAGTTTCCCTGCATCATCCAGAACAATCCCCTCACCTTCACTCTGGCCAGACCTCTGAAGACCCCAGAGGAGGTATTTCAGTTTGTTTCTAAATATCTGTGACCTTAAGAGGAACTCTTTGCCTGCGCCAGTCTACCCCAAAACTCACTGCATAACTTTATCTTCATCTTACAGGTCAAAAAGAAGCAAGAAGTTAAGGGGTGAGTTTCTCCCTGTTTTATAACCCTGTATCCAGTAATATGGCTTTTTATTATTTAATTTTTTTTAACCAATGAAGTATTTCTTATATCTGCGAAATAGCTGAACTCTAAGGATTGTCAGAGGCTGCATCCATGCCTAGACTTGTATGCTGCTTCTGAAGTAACTAAACAAATGTAACAACACCTTATGCTTGGCTTCTTCTAGTGACACACCAGGAGCCAAGTCTGATGAGACGAGCAAGAAGGCTGCAGATGCTGCATCAGCTGGCCCAGATGATGATGTCATTTTTGTACAGGAAACATTCAGTGCCGTCACAGTAGCGCCTCCCATTGATGATGATGACCAATCAGTGACCCCTGATGCCACTACAAGTCTGCCTGCCGGTGATGCTATGCCTGATGTCATCATGATAACCGCCCCTCCCGGTGATGATAGTGTGGCGGTGACCCCTGATATCTCCGTAGCAACAGAACCTCCTTGTGACTCTGCAACTGAAGTGACCCCCGATGTCACTACCTCACCACCCGCCGAGTCTGTTTCCACCTCTGCTGTTAAGGACTCCCAGCCTGATGCCACACCTGCTCAAGACATCTCTACTGCTGTTGTTGAGAGCCCAGAGGCCTTGGCTGACGCTGCAGGCATCACTGCTGCTGAGACTGACACCCAGGTGCTCACCCAAGAGGAGAACCTTTCAAAGGAAGCTGCTGCCGAAGAGTCCTCACAGACAGAGGAAGCGGCACCCGTGACCACGCCAGTCTCAAAGGACGTTGAGCCACAGCCACAGCAAGACAATCAGGAGGACACCGAGACCTCCCCCAGTGCTGAACCGATGGATGTGCCTGTGCAACAGGGTGAACCTGAGGGAGAGCATGCCCTGGAGGAACAGGGCACTGTCGCTACCGGCAACAGCGCAGAGAGTGTCACGGCTGCAGCCTCCTCTTCAGTAGCCATGGAGACACCGGAAATCTCCACCGAAGAAGCAAAACAGGGTAGTGAGGATAAAGAGGAGGACTGCGCCGAACCACAGTCGAGCAAAGATGACGAGTTAACCGATCCAAAGGAGGAGTCCCCGTGTGGTTCGGCCAGCTCCTCCAATCAGCCGCCCGCTGCTACTGAGGAGTCCAGCGCTCCTCCAGGGGAAAAATCAGCGGCGGCGAACCCAGGGTTACCTGACGGCACCCCGGTGTTGGACTTCCCGCCCGTCACCCAAGAGATCCTGAGAGCGTTGGAGGCAGCCGTGCACCAGTGTCGCATGCAGTCCTCCTTGAGGCGGGCGGAGGAGGAGGCCAAACAGAAACAAGCGGAAGCAGAGAAGAAGAACGCTGACAATAAACCTGCTGCGAAACCAGCTACCCCAGGCAAACCTGACAATAAGTCTTCTACCCCAAGCAAACCTGCTGCTAAACCAAGTCCACAGGAAAAGAAAGCAGCAGCAGCAGCAGCGGCGGCGGCGGCGGCGACGACGACGACGACGACGACGACGACGACGACGACAGACCTCAAGAAGGCCCACACTTCTTCCTCAGGCGGAGGTAACGGTCGCGGACGGAAAGACTCCAGTCCAGAGAGAGACTCCAGGCACAGGAGCAGGAGCAGGGCGGGGTCTGACGAAGAGCAGCTGCCTGTCTCTCGGCGAGGAGGAGGATCGTCCAGCTCCTCTTCCTCCCGCAGGAGCAGGCAGGACAGCAGCCCTGCCACCAGGACTGCCCGAGGCCACGAGGACGATGCCAGGCACAAGGTAAGGGTTCCAAATCTGCCATGTTTTATAAACTACATTGTAATGGTCAGAAAAAAAGTACACATACATTAGGGGTGGGAATCTCTTGGCACCTCACGATTCGATTCCGATTCAGAGGTCAACGATTCGATTCTAAACCGATTCTCGATTCTAAACCGATTATCGATTATCAATTCTAAACCGATAAAACGATTATCAATGCATCTCGATTTTTAAAACATTTGAGTTTGCTACTCAGTCTCAAATCACTTCCTACTTTGTGTTTGATAATTAAAGAAAATCAACAGATCTATTTTTTTATTAGAGAAAAAGTGTGTCCTTGTCACAATTACGACTTTCTATGAACAATGCAATAATCGATGCAGCTTGCATTTCAACACAAAATGAATGTGTAAAAAAAAATATATATTAATAAAAAAAAATGATAATATTATTTTTTATTTTATTAAAAAAATCGATTATGAACTTTTCTGAATCGAGACAGAATCGTTCTAGAGAGAATCGAGAGAAATCGAAAAATCGATTTTTTTCCCCCACCCCTAACGTACATCTCAGCATTAACATATTAGTGGAACCCATGGGAAGCAGGAACATCAGCGAATAGGAGAAGAGATTTCATTTGAAGACTTGCCAAACTTGATTTTTTTCCCCCCATTGTTTCACAGAGCCACAGCACTACTAGAAGCACACGCTCATCAGGTAGCTGCAAAGACAAGAAGGAACAGGTGAGCATTTGACATTGCTTATATTACTATAACTGAGAACAAGGGAGATTGTGAATTGTAAATGGCCTGTTCCTGGGCACCCCAAACCCCAAGTTTCAGAAGGTGCATACAGAGGAAGGGCCTAGAGACAATTGTATTGTTATGGCGAGATATATATAAAATTGAATTGAATACAGTTAAAGTACTGATTGTAAGAGTTCTGATTAGTAGCTGTTTGTGGAGAAGTTCTGCTTAGAGATTTGAAATAAGGCCGTGTGACTGCACATGAGTTGATGTTTCCAGTGCTAATCTGCATTTCACATGTTGAATGGATCAGGAAAGGAATGGACTAGGCCAATTATAAGTAGGGATGGGTATCGTTTGGTTTTTATCCGATACCGGTACATAACCGATACTTTTAAAACGATACCGGTGCCTAAACGGTGCCGGAACCGATACTTTTTTTTTTTTAAGCGCAAATCGACGATTGACAACATTAAAGAAAGGCTTTTTTTATTGCCAAGGCAATTTTTATTCTTCAAATTGAACAATATATGAACTGTTTGAAGTATATTATAAATATAAATACATACAAAACACTTGGCTTCCAACTACAGCTTCAAACTTTTTAACTTCAAACTATGAACGTTATATTAACTGTAAACAACAGTTTATAGTATACTTAAATAAATATAAATAAATACAAAAAACAGCTTCAAACTTCTTTTGCAAAAATATGAGCATATTTGCCTTTGGAGTCAAAAATGTATTTTGTTTGCATTTATTTCATGAAATTTCACCATTTTATGATTTGTTTATACCTATCTTTTCTATCTTGTTCATAGTTAATCTTGTTACTTGAACACACTGAGAACGAGAAAATGTGTACTGCCCCTTTAAGAGACTACCGTTGGTAGTTTATCTGTCATCTCCGTTTATTTTTCAGTCTTCAGTTGCTGATCTGCCGTTGACTCTTGCCTTCTCTCCCCTCTTTTCACGCAATTATTTTGTTGCATTTGCGGCACGTCGCGATGTTTGAATCTTTTTGTGCGAAATACAGCCACACTTTTGACCGTTTACCTTTCGGTATTTTCTCTGTTAAAAGGTTGATGGCTAGTTCTGTTTGTGCTTGCCTGCTCTTCACTGTCATAAGACTGTTGCTATGAAAACACCAATGAGCGTGAGCGACACAGGACAAAGTTTACATTGGAAGCTGGGGCAGTTTTACATGTGCCCTAGCGACCGTGTTCAATTGGCTCAGGCACCGAAATCAAGCACCGAAATCTGCGTTGCATTTCGGTCCGGGTAGGTACCGGTTGTATTGGAACCGGTTCCATATTGGTACCGGTTCTCGGTACCCAACCCTAATTATAAGTGTGACGGTGAATGTTCTGCTCTTTCAGGTTGCTGTTGAGCAGCCGGAGGAGGAGCAGGAGGAGGTGGATTTCCCCTTTAACATGGATGAGTTTGTGACTGTGGATGAGATCAGTGATGATGTGGAAGAGGAAGCAGCTCTAGTTCCTGAGCAAATCTCCACGCGGAAGAGGTCTCGGGACTCCCCCCAGACCGTTGGCAACTCCCCACCCCAGAAGAAGCCGGCCACGCCCTCCCAAAAGACTTCCACGCCAGCCAGCAAAGGGAAGCAGGCGAAGAAAGCCACTCCGAGAACAACGACGTGCAGAACTCGATCCAGCATGGCTGTGGAGTCGACCCAAGACTCAAAGGACGTGCCAGAGGCAGCGCTGGAACCGGAATCCTCCAAGTCAGATGGCGATGAGGCAGATGATCAGAAGGACGACCTTCACAAGAATGGCACCTACGGAGCTGTTGGTGCTGAGGACCAGCAGGAGGCGGTAGAAGATACCACAGATGCTGTGGAAACTGCAGCGAACTCTGACTCCTCGGAACTAAATCAAACACAAGAGGTTGAAGTAAAGACCGCAGAAAGCTCCCCTGCTCGGGCAGTGGCCGTGGTAGAAGAGGGCCACGTTGCTATAGAGAGTTCCAAAAGCATTGAGGCAGAAGACGTCACTAAGGGTGAGACTGAGGTTGCTGTTAAAGGTGACGAGCCAGCAGACACTGAATTGGCTGTTGGGAAGACCGACACCCAGACCTCAGACACCACAGAGGCTGTGAACCAAGAGGAGATTGGAGTTTCAGTGTCGGGCCATCCCAACCAAAATGTGCTGGTCACGCTGGACGAGGTCAGCGAGGGCGAGGAAGACTTCCCTGATGACGCCGAAGAGGAGGAGGAGCTGCTGAAGAGGCAGGCAGGGGAGGATCCCGAGGCGCTGGTGACTGTGGACGAGGTTGGGGAGGACGAGGCGGAGAATCCAGAAGAGCAGGAGAAAGATCTGCAAGCTTTAGTCACTCTAGATGAAATTGTGGCAGATGAGGAGGAGGAGGATGATGATGGAGAAAGTGGCCTTCGTCCAGAGACAGTCCCAGACAACCAGGAGGATGAATCAGGGGAGCCTTTCAATCCTGAGGTTAGTAGGTTGTTTTTGACTGTTAATCCTGAATTATGGGTGTACGATTGCCTTTACACATCACGGTACGATTGGCGTTTTACATATCTTGGTTTGCCCCATCTTGGCCAAGGTTGGGAAGCTGAGATCTAATTTCGATAAGGAAATGTGTGTGTCGTTCTGCCTCTATCCTCTCACTCTTGGTTCATGGTTCACCTTGCCCCCTTTGCAGACTCTGGTGACGCTTGATGAGGCCCATGGAGATGACTGTGAGCTGGAGGAAGAGGAGGAGATGAAGAAGAGCCGTGTGGAGGAGGAGGATGCCGCTGTTCCTTCAGACAGCATGGGTGAGTACAGCATGCTCAGTGAGTGGGAGAACCCCCCCCCCCCCCCCCCCTGTGTCCACCCAACCATGGGCCTTATGGAAGCCCACGGACCAGAAAGTGACATGAATGGGGCAGACTGCAATGGGTGACTCGAGATCTGCACTCTATTAAAAAGAGACAATTACGTTATTCACAAAGGCATAACTTAACGTTTCGCCTCCCCTGGACATCGTTCTTATTTTCACTGTTACCATGGAAATGCACTGTGAGCAAATTTGAGCAAGTGGTGAAAAGTAGTCAGATTTCACATCATGTGTGACACAAAAAAATGCCTGTAGGTGTTGCTCTGATTGCTGTTGAGTATAAGGATAAGGACCTTAAGGACTGTGCCACAGCCTCCTCTATTGAAGTCCCTGTGCTGGGAACAGACTGAACACCTGGAGATTCAGTATTTACTGACAAAACTGTTGAATTTGATTCAGAAGTTCATTTATAACAGAAGTGTAAATGTGAAGTGCTGTAAAGACCCATATTAAAGAGCGTGTTCCTGTTCACTCTGAATCCAGCTGAGCCCCCCATGTCCCCTGGGATGGAGGAGGTTGGGAGGATGAATTTTGTCACCGTGGATGAGGTGGGCGAGGAGGAGGAGGAGGCAGAGCAGCCGCAACAACCAGCTGTGGAGGAAGAGGAGCAGGAGGAAGAAGTTGTAGTCAGCACAAGGAGGGGCACCAGAGCCAAGAAGAGAGCACGACAGACTCCAGGTGAGGTTTTACCCACATAATCCTCTCGGCTGTGGGAGCGTGGCGTCCTAACAGATGCAATCCCAATTCCATATGAATCGGATGCACATTGAAGTTCTCCTTACAACCTCCGATTCTGAACTCATTTTGACCCCTGTTTACTTAGTGAGGAAGTCGACACGTGGAAAGAGGGGTGCAAAGCCTAAAGAGGCGGTGGACGAGGAGGAGAGTTCAGAGAAGACACCTACTCTCTCCCAGCCCGAGGAGGCGTGCTCAGCCCCGGACCCTCAGGAGAAGGAGCCCAAACCAGCGTCGTTGTCCTGCGAGACCCAGAGCGCAGAGGAGGGGACGCCGTGTGGGCAAGAGAACAAGGGCGTCCTCCAGGAGGTCGAGGGAGAGGTCACTGACGTCGGCGTAGAAGATACCCAGGGCTCCTCAGCAAAACCGGAAATGCCTGTTACCAAGGAGGACAGTGTAGATATGCAAGCTCCCGTCAAGGGTAAGATGTCCGCTGTTTTTGTTTCAACTCTTCAGTGTCCTTGCTTACGAGCAGGTGTGTTGAGTAGTCAGTCAAAGTTGGTGCTCACTTGATTACCTGAACGCTGGATTGTAGACAGTGATGAGAAGTGAGAAGCTTCGTTTCCTAGTAGTTGGCTGTTGAAACTCATTAGCTTGTTGTCCTCTCCATTCAGCGGACTGTAAGCAGAGGAGGGAAGAGGAGGTGAAGTCGGAGCCAGAGGCCAAGAGGTCCCGCTCTGCATCACCCGTGAACGCAGATGTCATCATGCCTCCTTTCAAGCCTGACACCCCAGTCGGTAGGAAACATACAGTACATACACACATAAACAGGGCAGAGTCAGATCTCTGCTGAGCTTGTCTTTGTTCCCTGTGATACGGTCCTGTACTGTACTGTGTTGGTGCTACTGTGCACGTGCTCTGGTGTTAACTGTGTTTATCGACAGGGGTGGACTTCGTGGTGCCTAAGACGGGATTCTTCTGTAAGCTGTGTTCACTCTTCTACGGCAGTGAAGACACAGCCAAGAGGAGCCACTGCAGCAGCCGGCGCCACTACCAGAACATGGAGGTACTTCAACAACTCTTCATTCAGATTGCTTTTACTGCAGCTGTAATAAGAACTGCTGAAGTGTGTTACATTAGGATGGTGTATGTGTAGGGCTGACATTGTTCCACTGCATTAGAGTTTGGTGATCGCTTTTTCTAGATCGATTTTTCAGTTGGCGTGTGCTGTGTGGTACGTAGGCAATGTAATTAAGTAATTTTCTATGTTTTTCTCTTTGTCTTTTTGCCATCCAAGAAATATTACCAGAAACTGAAATCTCAGCAGAAGATGAGCAACTCCAAACAGACGTCCCGTCCTGGGTCCACATCCGAATGATCTTCTAATTCACCCACTATTGGCAACATTTTATTGTTATTAATTTGTCAGTTGTGTGGGTCCAATACTATTTTGATGTACATTTCATTTATTTTAAGATAAATATCACTGTTAAATGTAAAGTCACATGAAACTAATGACATGAATGGAGATGTCTAATAAAATCAAATGTTTTATTTAGACCTCACACGTCTTGTTTATTCTAGAACAAATCATCAGTTAACCAGATACTATACATACAGTACAAAACCAGATTTTTGTAGTAAAAAAAAACCAAAACAAAAAAAAACTAGAGCGCTTGTGTAATGCCTCATAGTACACACCACTGAAACACCACTACAAATTCATCATTCATTCATTTTTCAGAATAAATTGGCACAATAGCCCACATAGCATAAGCTCAGTTTTGAATATGTCTCAGTTCTAGCTGAAGATCATTAAGACCATTTCACACTGCAGGATGGAAAACTACAAGTGGTTTACAGTAAGGTGTGTGTTTAATTAACCAGAGCGTTTGACGAATTTAGAATATGTGCATATAAGTGTGGGAGTTATGTCCTGTGTTGAATTGGGTGTAAATACTGAATTTTGCATTAATATATGCCACTGTTAACCCTGCATATAATAAAAGCTTTTTGGGTGTCCACGACATGTAATATAACTGGTTTAGTGTTGTAATAATAACTGAAGGTCCACTGATGGCTTGATTAATGGAATTATTACCTAACATACAAGTTATTTACGTTGTAGCTTATTTAAGTCGTAGCTGCAAAGTGTATGATTTGATTGGGATACCTCATTTGGACCATGACTGTCTAGTTGAGGCCACTTATGATAGAAGCCAATCCAAACCAGTGAAGGAGCAGCAGACCTTAAAGGGTGAGGTCTGTGATTCTAATCCCATTCAGCATATTGTTTCTCACAGGTCTGTGTGTGCGCTGAAAAAAGCTGGTGTTCTAACACAGTCCAGGCTCTGTAATTGGCAGATAGACTGGTCCAGAACCAGCCATAAACAACTCCAGCCAATCAACACCTCGCTTCCGGAGCACGGAAGGGAGGGATGGATTCTCATTGGCTGTTGTGGTCAAATATCATCAACCTTTAGCCATAATTGTGGACTCATCATAGAAATCAATACTAACTAATCACTTAAATCAATGTGTAACTAATCACTTAAAGATGATTTCCAAGCCTGGCGGTTGGATTAGGTGGGCATATATGATCATGAAAGGTTGCTATGACTCCCTCCACCCCCTCTGGTGATGAGACACTGGTTACTGTCTGCCCTCTCAGATTTAGCGGTCTAGTTAAATCATTTCCCCTATTGGCCATCATCTTTTCTTTTAATACTCTCATACCCAGCGTGCTGCTTGTCGTGTACTTCCAGTAAGGGGCCTCCCCCCAGGAGAAGGCACACTATTAATAGGATGGGAATTTCCTCCTGGCCAACATTACTCCATGGGTGCTAATCTGCACTCCCTCACTAGCTAAGGCCATTGAGTAACCGCAAAGAAGAATGACTTTAATGTTCTTGTGGTAAATAAATTGTTACTAATACTGAGAAACCAGTATTATTCACTATTGCTGTATCTAGGTTTGTTTGATATTTGTGAGATGGTCATCCAGATAATTTTCCCATTGTGTAGGACAGACTTGATGGGCAGACAGGTCTATTTATGTGAATAACACAATGTATTTTGCTCTATATTAGGAGGACAAGTATAGACTGCTGCCTCTCAGGAATGTTTTCTTGAGGTGTAACCATTTCTGGACATCAGTTTAAGTCAAAACGATGTTGAGTTCTTAAATTGACAATATTCCATGTTTCACGCCTTACACAGTGGCTGTAACTATGACCTAAATATTATCTCCGTCATGTGATGCAGTTTGCAGTACAGCTCTCAGCTGGTGGACTACCATGGTTTAATCAGTTAGAGGCAGAGACTGAGACGGAGATTGGTTGTGGTCGGCTGCCTCTGCGTGCTTCCTCCTTTACTAAACATTTGACTTGTATCTTAAACCGTGAGCTTTAAGGACCAGTTCCACCGTGAGCTGTAAAGACCAGTTCCACCGTGAGCTTTAAGGACCAGTTCCACCGTGAGCTGTAAGGACCAGTTCCACCTATCTTCCTGCCCGGATTGGTACTCCTCCCGGAACACATTCTCTTATTTCTTTCAGTAAGAAGGAGCAAGATGGTGCCTCCAAGCAGTTGGAATGCTTTGTGATTTACTCTGAGCTTATGTTAGTCAGGTGGATGAACATGATGTTCCTACATCCACTCATGCACTCTCTGAGCACTGTTCACTGTCCTTCAGGAACCAGTCCAGCTGGGATGACACCCACCTCGGCTGACCTTGGAAAGATGGCCTCTGACTCAGGAGTGACAGGCTATTCTTCTTATTCATATTTTTATCCTTGCAGTTAAATCAAATACAGCCTGTTAGCCTTTATAAGAACAGATTCAACTATATTGTCATTGCACAAGTCATTGCACAAGTACTGAGACAACGTAATGCAGTTTAGCATCTAACCAGAAGTGCAAAAAAAGCAGAAAGTGCAGAGTATGTATATATGTATGTTAGTAATATATAAATAAATAAGTTATATAGAGTATGAAATAAGATATGTGCATTATGAACAGTATTGATAGTATAACTTTGGCAAAGACTATGAGCATGAGCAGCAATAGCAGTAGGTAGTGCAGATATGACATAAATATATGTAAAGTGCAGGTGTAAGTACAAGTGATGGTAGTAGTAGAAGTTATACACAATAAGG
This sequence comes from Clupea harengus, assembly GCF_900700415.2. Classification (NCBI taxonomy): domain Eukaryota; kingdom Metazoa; phylum Chordata; class Actinopteri; order Clupeiformes; family Clupeidae; genus Clupea; species Clupea harengus. The sequence goes on from NC_045169.1 coordinate 1,785,322, forward strand.
TAAGAGGCATGATATGATATAAAAACGATGAATACACTATGGACAAGATATGTATATAAATAGATATAAATATGAATACACTATAGGTGAAGAAAGTACAGTAGTTAAAAAAAAAAACAGTCTAGTGCAAATGTTCAGTGGCTGGAGGAAGGTGTGTGGCGGTCCAGGCCAGGGTGGAGGGGGGAAGTACAGTCCCTGGAGGAAGGTGTGTGAGGGGGTAACCAGGGGGGCTATCACAGTGGTGCAGAGTTCAGCAGGGTGACAGCCGCAGGGAAGAAGCTGTACCTGGACCTGCTGGTCCGGGAACGGAGGGCCCTGTAGCGCCACCCAGAGGGGAGGAGGGCAAACAGTCTGTGGCTGGGGTCAGAAAAGAACACCCACTGCTCCACTGATTCTGATCATTCGTACCCATCAGCAGGAAAGGCCAGCTCTGCCCTTGGTCATTTTGTTAAAAAGATCTGATTCATATCTTTTAATCAACATGAACTTGTAATTGTCGATTTTAGCGCAATCTTAGATATTCGTAATTTAAGTACTCCCTTGGTGTTCTCAAAATTGCAGCAGTGTTCTGGAATTGTACTGGTGTCTGTAGGGTTAAAACCTGTAACCACTCTTTTTTAATCAGTCTGTTATTGTAGTTCAAAACATCTGAAGGAGCATTCTCAGAGATGTTTTCTCACACATATTTTCATTTAATATAGGCTATTTAGTTTACATAATTTATATAATCTGTATATTTTCTTTGCATTTTATTTGGTTTACAGTCTGTTTTAATAAAAGTGCTTGTGACATTTCACATTTGGCTTTGACTTACAACTGAACATTTAGCTGAACGTCCAATATATATATTGTGTATCAGTATTCAGTCTAATAATATTCGGGGAATAATTTTGGTCCATATAGCCCATCTCAGATGTTTGCTGTTATATAACATTGCCAAATCATCAGTGTCCAGTATATACTATGATTTTATCAGAGTTAATGAAGGATGGAATTGATCTTTATAGACAATTACATTTTAGTAATTAGAGTAACTCAATTATCTAATTATTATATGATGAACATATCAGGCTGAATTGTAAGGCACCTTTCTTGTTGAGGTGATAGGCTTTGGGATGAGGTTTGATTCCCACTGACTCTCACATGTAAATTCATCGACACCGCCTCCCTTGGCAAGACTTCCATAACTAAGGTACATAAAATACAGGAATTTGAAATTGCAACTTCAGTAAAATCAGTGAAATCCTTTCACACAATGATTTTTTTTGAAGTCAGAGAAATGTCCTTTCTTTGTTGTAAATTTCATGATGGCCATGTAGAAATGGTCCCAGAATCATTTCCAATGCATTTAAATGTGTGTACAGTGGCTGTCACTAATGTGAGCTGGCCCTTTAAGCAAAGAGGGAGCCTGTGAAAGGGCAGTGTGTGTGTGTGTGTGTATGTGCATGCGTGAGTGTGTCAGGCGCACCAGCACTCTGTGTGTCTGGGTGACTCAGGAGAAGAAGCCACACTCAGCTCTACAGTCTGATGACAAAGAGCTTTTTGGTTCCCCTCTCCCCCCTTCCTCTGTACTGACAGAGGCCGGACACCCATCTTGGACGTTTTCTCGTACCTGTCCTAGTCGGGACTCCGGTGGACCGGTGGACTTTCTCCACTCATGTTGCGTGTTTTTATCCTCTGTGCTGAGAATGTGCAGACGCACGACACGGACGTCAGCGATGCCTACTGCACCGTCTCATACGAAGGTAGGAGAGGAGAGGAGAGGAGGGGAGAGGAGAGGAGAGGAGGGGTAGGGTGGTGCCAAAGGAGGTGGGGAGGTGGGTAGAACGAGACTGCACTGCACTGGACCACTGTCTAGCCTGTGAAAACACACCAGTGTACTTGTCTAAAGTCTACAGGACTCTAGTCTTTGCCAAAGTAACATTTGACCAACTCTTCCCCCACACTCATCCACTGTGTTTGACTGCTAGGGAGCGCTTCACTCTCATGGCAGCAGCTGAGGTTATTATTGGAACGACATGCCCATTCACTTCGACAGATGTCCAGTAAAGGGGGGAGTTTTGTTACACTGGCACCAGGGACTGAGCTGAGCACAGATAAGCCATGCGCCCTGTGTTTATAAGCAGCGTTAAGTCAACACAACAGGCTCCGGCCGACTGGGGCACCCACCATACTCTGCAGCTTTTGTGTGGAAGGCCATCTCCTACTTTGGGAGATTTGGGAGACATTCTGTGCATAGAATAGAATAGACCTGTGCCATTATGGTTTTAGCCTAGCTCAGTAAAACATCCCTTTTCCTGACACTGTGCCTAATGGCAAACTTTATTGTTTGTGCCCCAACATTGCAGTAAACTCTCTTTCCATCACACACCAACTTATATGAAATATAACACAAAACAAGATTTGTACATTTCATTTTTGCATAATAGCTTTCTCACATTTCTTCATAGCATAAGATTTGAACAGCCTCGAGCAGACTCAGCTCTAGCCGTGTATATCTAATGGTGGACTGCTTGTTTCTTTATAAAGAGTAGTGCTTGTGGTGATATGTGATGGCACAGAGGCCTGCTATGGTTAAAGAGGTTTTAAAGTGGAACACAGCAAACACCCTGTTCAGGAAATGTGCTACATCATGGTGAGGTGAAACTGAGAGGGGTACTATGGTTGCCATGGCACCTTCTGTCCTGTGTATATCTGATGTCAAGGCAATATAATCAAGTCATTCCTCATGTCTAATTACTTTGATTATTTGAACTGCTCCCACTTAATAAAACATACCCACAGCTGCTTTAGACCGTCATTTGGCAATTAGCATACATCACATAGCCCTTGGTAAAAGAAAACAAGTCTGCCTTTACAGATATTATGAGGTGACATAACCATATCTGACATGCAGTCTTCATACATGTTGTCATTAATGTTGTTAGCGCTTAATTTAGGAGACATGTTGTTGTTTGACCACTGGGACAGCAGGTGGTGCTCCATGTCCTCAGGATCTGGAGAACATTCCGGCACTCTAACACTCCTGACATGACACGACCATATTTTGTTTGTTTTCCTGGTAAAAAAAAACCCCAGTAGGGACTGAATGATCAAATGTAGACCTACCGTGTAGTACCTCATGCCTTGATATGACAGTCCAATGTGTGCCATTTGATTTGGTTATCCAGGAAGTGTTACTCTCTGTCTAAATTTGTGGTTTCTTTTGATTTGATTTTGCACAGGTAATTTGTTAATTGCCTATATTACCTTCACTCTCATTTTAGTGAATGAATCAAAATATATTTTAAATTAGCTTTCCAAACTTCCAGCAGGTAGGCCTACACACAATGTAAAATTCCGCCATGTCCGTTCTTCTCTGACACAAGAGACAGACAAGGGGTGTGAGGATGGAGGCAGGCAGCAGGAAATGTTTAGATTTCCTCTGGACTTGAGGGATGTGTGCTAGTGGAGGGGGTAGTCCTTATGTGTGGATGTGTGCTGTGCATGGGTGTGAGCAAGCAAGTCTCCAGCTGGGCTCTGTTTGTGTGACGAAATCACTAGAGAAGCGAAGGATTCTCATCCTGGGACTGTGCTGTTGGTCACCCTCCGTCTCCTCATAGAGAGAGAGAGAGAGAGAGCTAGAGAGAGAGAGCTAGAGAGAGAGAGAGAGAGAGAGAGCTAGAGAGAGAGCTAGAGAGAGAGACAAGACCACTCCTCTGTCATTCATACGAACCTGCACTGTGCTGCTTTGCTGTCTGTGGTCCTGGCTTCCGAGGGAAGATACAACACAGTCTGACTGCTGGGGATTCTCTTGTGCTTGTGTCTGAGTGTGATGCTTGGATGGTTTGAAGAACTGTGGAGGGCCTGAGTGCTGTGGCTGTTGTGGCATCATGTTGAGGTGTGTGCTCCAGAGGGCCACTAACCTGGACAGGGGGGAGAGGCACAGCGACCCCCTGGCTAGCATCACATTCAGAGGTAAGAGAGTACCAGTGTGTGGCAGCGCACGTGTCTGTGAATACACAGATAATGGAAGGGTAGGATACGATATATATGAACATTTCTGTTATGAAGAGGTCTGAAGTGCATTGAATTTATTTGAAAGCACTATAGCAGGATTACTTGCAGTGTAGTGGTTTGGTGTTGGTGTTGGCATTCAAAAGTAGATCTTGTAATGTGAAAACTTTGACCTGTTGGTCAAAGGTTGTTTACAAACTGGAGCAAGTCATTTTTGTGCATGCAATATACATTCTTACATAGCATACTTGCTCAATGAACGTTGTTACTTGTGACTGCTTGTACATGTAGCCAAACATTAGTGCTCTAGCAGTGGCACAAGATTATCATCTAGTAGCATCGGGTATGAGAGAATTGATCAGGAATATTCTGTGTGATATTTCTCTGATGTGATCCTTTAAAAAATGGACAAACGTCTTAAACTTCAGGCACACATCACAGAAATGGTCTTTTTAAATGTTTGAGTTTTAGATCTATGGTAAGTTTAGATAACTGTTGCAAACCCTTCAATGAAAATGAATGAACAAAAAGATTAGTTATGTATGTTAACCGTTAAGTATGTCTCGCTATTTTTATGAATGTTTTTGTTGTCTTGGTAGTTTATTTTCAATTCTCTTTCTGATTGTCTTCCCAGTGGCTGAATGAATGACTGGCAGTTCCAAGTTTATTGTGCTTTTAACGCTGTGACTGCTCCTTCCTGTAATTGTCCGGCACTTCCTGTTCCATCACATTTAGGTGCACAAATACATGTGTGGGTACATGTGCACGGGTTCAGTGTTTCCATGGCAACACTGACCCTAGGTTAAGCATCCCTCAATGATGTATATATACTGTGTCCTTTACCATTTGAAGCCCCAAATTATATTTCTGCTCAGTATAAATATTCGAAACTAAGGTATTAACATATGTATCCTGAGATCCATTCTTTGTAAGGGCATTGGTATGTCAGACATAAGTGGAGCGTAATTGCGTTTCTAACAATGGCTTTTTGAAGGGATTTGGTAATTGGGAAATGATAAGTTCGACCACAGTAACAGGCATTGAAAGGGTGGGGGTTGTTAAATTGCTGACCTCTTCAAAATGACTCTGGAGGAACAAGCCACTTGTATTTGGAATGTTCATGTTAGCCTGACGTGCCATCTAGCTCCAGGAGCAGTGCCAAGACATGAAATATCCATCTATCCTCCTTCAAAATGATTCCACGTTTAGAACTGATGTTAACTGTTCTACATTCATTGCTTTCACATTTGTTCAAACACATTTGTTAGTTTCCTAGACCTAAAAGCCATGAGTTTTGTAAAGTAGGGAGTAAAATCACAAAGGATAAGGACCATTTCCTCCTCCGCTGTGTGTGTGTCAGATAGCATCTCCTTTTATAGACCTCAGAGGAACAGACTGTGTGCTGAGAGACTGCGCTCTGAGTAAGCACAGAGTTATGTGTGTGTGTGTGTGTGTGTGTGTGTGTGTGTGTGTGTGTGTGTGTGTGTGTGTGTGTGTGTGTGTGTGTGAGTGTGTGTGTGTGTGTGTGTGTGTGTGTGTGTGTGTGTGTGTGTGTGTGTGTGTGTGTGTGTGTGTGTGTGTGTGTGTGTGTGTGTGTGTGTGTGTGTGTGTGTCAAGGTAAGGGGGTGAGCTTAGCATGTAGATGATGCCATGTCCTTTGTCCTCTCTATTGGGTTCCCCTAAATATGATAGCAAATCAGATTGCTGTTGATAGGAGTGAGCCATATGTATACAGAGCCTCAAACCTGGGGTTGTTCTCTTTAAGGAGGAGTGACATAATCATGCCTAGTGTCCTTCTGCTACACCTGTGGGAAAATGGACATTAGGTTGTTTTGAGACTTTCAAGGAGGCGTAGCACTCATACGAAACATGAAAGGTAGCAAACTTTGTACCTTTGTGAGGATGTCCAAATATTTTACGACTGATGCCAAAATAGTCTAGAATGTTCCACTCCGCTTCCTTAAGTCAGACAGCATTGTGCCATGCGGTCTTCACACTCATACCACTCCCTAGTGTTTCCTCTGTAGTTGCCTCTCTTCTGGGGCTAGTAGATATTTTTAAGTTGATGGACTATTTTGAGGCCCGTTCACCGGTTGGCCCATGATTCTATCCACAAGAGGCTTGTTTATCCTGTGTCCACCTCGGGTCGTGGGATCATAACAGGAAGACGGACCACTCTCCTCAGTCTCTGCCTGGGTTGACAGGCAGGTTGAGAAACCTATAGAAGGTCTTTATGAGTCTGATGTATGGCTATTTTTACAGCCCTTCTCAAGTTTCTTTTGATGTATGTCTGTTTGCATTCAGTTGTTCACAAACAACAAATTCTCCAGACAAGGCCATACGTTCATATGCGCACGCCGTTTTGAAATACTCATGTTGTAAGCAAAACATTCCTAACACACAGAAACGACTTCTTGCCATAACGTTGTCCATGTAGAAGAATAAGAGTGGAAATCTCTTGCTGGAATATTTTATGGCAGTAAACAGCCCTTGTTTCCCTTCTTTTCCTAAGACCAAATCTTTTTTTTTTTACTGATGAGCACCGGTGAGTACCAATGCCCAGTGGACCCAGTGAGTAACAGTGTTGACTTGCCTCCAGTAATGGAGGATCTGTCTGGCCCTGGCCTATGCGCTCAGTTTTCTTCCAATTTTCTAAACATTCAAACCAGTGGAACAATGGAAAGCACCTCTTATAAATCAGCTTGATGTGAGATAACATTGTTTTTAATATCAGTGTGATGAATGTTTTATTCAAGTCAGATTGTGAGAGTGAGACAAAGAGTAAGTTGTGTTTCTTGATAAAAAGCTCTTCTCCTGTGAATCCATCTTGTTTCTGTTTATAGAACTACCAGACACACTGCTTCCTGAGAGGGCAGGAAGTCGTGGCTCAAGCCTCCCTTCCCTCCATGTATTAAAAAGATTATAAACTTCCTTCCATAACAAGAGCGGTTTAATGCATCATATCTTGTAACATTCTCTGGTGTACATCCTATTAGTGGCTGCCCCCAGCACACAGCTTATAGCTGATAGCCTGCTGGTGAAGCTTTTGAATGCAGTGCCCCAATAACCTCAGACAAGATGCCCCTATAGGGCAGTTTGGGGGTTGGTAATGAATGAGTGTTGACTGCTTAGCCCTAGTTTGAACGACTAATGTGAAGTCATTCATCAGTAATAATTAAGGCTATGAAACGATTAAAACAAATCGAATTATTTACACGATTTGTGATAAATAAATCTAAATTAATCACATCACAAAAAAATTGCCGTGACACGTGAATTGACAAAGAAAACAATCCTTGGAAGTGTGATATTCACCACACATTTATGGCAAACAACTTGGAGAATTAAATTAACTTTATTTCGAGAAGAAGACGTTTTCTTTTTTTTAATTGCATAGTTGAATATGGCCTTCGCTGTCACTATTGTCACTGTCGTAGTCTACAGTGACATGGGGTCAAGGGGCTGTTTTGACAAGTTTTTTAAATTTTGTATTAATTAATTAAATAATAATAATAATAACTAAGTAATAATTACTATGTTTTCTCTTTTGCCAGGATCGAAGAAGAAGACTAAAGTGATCAAAAACAATGTTAATCCTGTATGGAATGAGGTTAGTGTTTTTTGTGTGTCCCTGATGAGCAAAATATATTGTTAAGCGATGTGACTGAAGCTCTTAGGCAATGTCATTTAAAGTAGCTATTTAGGTATCACCTTTCAAGCCACTCTTTCAAGTGCTCTTCAAGAAGGAAGAAGAGAGGAAGAGAGACTCACTCTCCTCTCTCTCAACTGCATCATCTGCCTCTCTTCCAGGGCTTCGAGTGGGACCTGAAGGGAGTGCCGTTAGACTCTGGTGCACAGATCCACGTGGTCGTCAAGGACCATGAGAAAATGGGCAGGAACAGGTATGGATGGAATATGTTGGAGTGGTATACTGTATGTTTGATCACATTGCCTGGATGAGGGTTCTCTCAGTCCCCACGCCAGTTCTGTAATTGTGAGCGAGTCTGACTCAGTCTTCCCTGATGATCCCTCAGATTAGAGTGATTATTTACTAACATAATTGGAAATAATCATCTAGCCACTTTGACCTAGCTCACTGTGCCAACTTCTGATCATTTTCTCTGATAGTGGTAATTATAGTGTGGTCGGAAAGAACACAAGAAACACCTTCATGGAACAAAAATGTCCAGGCAGAATTCTTAGATGCGGAGACTTAAAAAGATGATTTATTATTTTAAACCACAGCGGGGTTTTGTTATTTCACAAAGAGCACAATGTACATTTAACAGGGTCAAATAAAGGTCAGCCATAGCATTGTAGAGCAAGGGTTATTTGTCCGTGGTCAAGTTTACATTTCTATATAAACGCAGCGCCATGGAAAAACAATTAGCTTCATCTTAAGCTGATGAAATAGAGAGGCTTGGTGGAATTTGTGGAATGTTTCATTGTTAGCGGAGCCATCAGTATTTATGAGAGAGACGCCGAGCATCAGGGAGATGCCAACTTCCTCCATATTCCCATGGGCACTGCCCAGCCTTTGGGAACTACTTAAGCCTGCCTGGCCTCAGTGAATGGTCTACTCTGAAATGTGGGCATGTAAGTTCACTAATTCATATACACTACGCTGTCACAGGGCATGCATACATGAGTAGGGGACCATTTCACACAACTGATTGGTCTCGGGGGTGAAACCTCAAGGACATTTTTATTCGCTGGCCAAGAGGTGCTATGAAGGACAAACATCTCATCTCAAGGAAACCACTAATGGTCAACCCTCCCAGCATGCATTGTTCCCGTCAGTGTCCCAAGGTTCTCACCAATCAGAAACCATTGTTCCCCCAGGAGCCTTCGAAGGGAAGTTTTCATCGTTAGTTCCCCCCTTGTTTCCCCCTCTCAACTCCCAGCATAGATTACCTGGGGGTTCACATCAAATGAAACAAATAGACCTGTGGAGAGCAGACTTCAGCACACAATGGCACCGCAGCTAACGCTGATTAGCAGACAGACAAAACAACCCTCACTTATGAACATATCCATGAAGGAATGCTGCAAACAAACAGTTGTATCACAAGTATATAATGCTGATGGCATAAAAGTTTAATACATAACTGATAATAAATGTGAGAGAGATGGGAGAGGAGAAGGCGGGGAGGAGAATGAAGAGACGGACAAGCAAGAAGAGAATAGGGGGAGGAAGGAGGATTCACAGGATGTGTCTCAGGAGGGTTTCCTGTGATTTCCTTGGATGTATAACACACTATAAGCTGATTAGTGAAAAATGCAGTGAAATATGTATCACAGTTTTTAGGCAGCTTGTGCCACACTGAACGGTCAGGTTTGCAAGAAAACAAAATGTCTGTCAAAACATTTTTTCATATTTTGTGTTGAATGAATATTGTCGAATGCTGGATTACTTAAAGTGACTGAGGCACTATTTAATGCTGATTGATTGGTGTATATGTATGGGACTCACTGAAATCACACCGGCATGGGCACAACCAGTGCCTTAAAAATCCTGACAGAAGTGAAATGTCCTGTTTGTGATGAGGAGTTATGCTTGTCTGCTTTATAATTTGACATTTAACTAAGGATTGTATTGTGCAGTAGCTATTCACGAGTGTTGAAGTTTGAAGAAATTGAAAAAAGATCCATATCTTATGTCATCATCTTCCTTCCTATTTTTTTTGCTTTTCTGTTTTCTATTGTTATATCTTTTAACTCTCTATATATTAATTATATCCTTTTACTATTATAGTTTTGGCCAACTACCTAACATGTCATTTCGTGTAATAATTGAGTTTTGCATGCCTTTCATGTATTCTATAATTTTATGATGTATTTCCCTGGTTGGATTATTATAGAAGGCTAGACCTTCTAGTCAGCTTACAATTCACTTTAGAGTTACCAACCCACCAGTTTATCAACTCTCAAGTCTACCAATGACCATTTTATTCTACCCAGTAGGTTAAGGTTGCAGCACTGCTAATGCATGTTACTGAGTTTAAGTGTCCTCTTAAAACTTGTGAGGACGGCTCGATACCAACAACTTCCTCTTCTACCTCTATCTGACATTCATCTGCGGTCATAATGACTGTATGCTAGCTAGGTACCTCTATCTGACATTCATCTGGTGTCATAATGACTGTATGCTAGCTAGGTACCACTTGTTGTCCTCTTGAAGCTGTGTTTTTGTGTTTAATTTGCTCATCACAAAGATCTTTTAGTAATTGGTGTGTATGAGAGTAAAATAGACATTATAAAATACAGTATGTGTGGAATCGTCCTGCCATGGTAACTGCCCACAATGGCAGTTACAGCCATGGTCCCTTACGGCACTTCTGTTAACTGTTACACAATTACACAAGAAACACAATTTCTTCTGAAGTAAAGCAGCAGTCGAGATGTATTTGATAAAATACAGTCCTGTCACATAGTCTTGCCAGACAGCTGAATAACGCTGAATAATTCTGACTATATACTGGGTCATGAACTGGGTCATGAACCATACCAGCATACCATTCTCTTCCCTACCCTTTGTATTTGAGTTCATATCTGTCCTCTGCTAACTCTTCCTTTCTCTCACAGGTTTCTGGGGGAATGCAGATTGTCTCTTCGAGATGTTCTCAACTCCCCCAACCTGGCAGCAACCATCACTGTGTCCTTAGTAGATACCAAAAAGAACAACACCGGGGTAAACCTCTTTTTATATACACATTGACCATTATGTCTTACATTTTGTGATTCTAAATTGTCTGACTGGTGTTCGTCATTGGATTTGATAATCTAATAATTCATTTTATACAAATAGACATCTCTTTTTTCTTCCCCTCCATCTCTGCCTCCATTTCTTCCTCTTTCTCTCTCTCTCTCTCTCTCTTTCTCTCTCTCTCTCTCTCTCTCTCCCTCTCTCTCCCTCCCTCTCTCTCTCTCTCTCTCTCTCTCTCTCTAAGCTGTGGCTGAAGCGTTAGCATCAGAGTTGCTCATTGCATTCCTTCCCCTGTCTGATTAAAGCTCAAAGCCACATCCTTCCAGTAGGCTGCGAATCCGGACTCAGGAGCCCACACCCTATAGGTCCCACCCTGTTCTCATCCATCTGAAACACGTCTTGTGTCCACTCACTCACTCTGTCCCCACCTGGGTTTCCTGGAGTCATGTGACTGTGTCCCGTCACAGTGGGAGATCTGTGGCACTGTTGTCTAAGGGCAACTTCCTGGTATTGTGTGCAGGGCTTTGGGCAGAGCCAAGGAGTTTGTTTTTCAGAGTGACTCAGAGCTAGGAAAGACTCCTCGGCTGTCTGAATAACAGGCAACATCCTCAGGCAGGAAAAGTCTTCAGTGTGTCCAGGTATCACCCTGATCCCTGGGTTCTGTGTCGTAAACAAACTCTAGACCAGGATCACTTACCTGTTGTCTGTTGCCCTTCTCTTCTGAACTCCACTCATCTGGGAAGGCCTGGGCCAGCAGCACTTATTGTGTCAGAACAATCCTAGTTGGGATCTCGTTGCAAGACTCTTAGATGGGCATCACATCAGTATTGTTGGGTATTGTTAGCGTCTGATGGGAAACTAAATGATTCAAACTCCACCGAAGCATCAAGGGATTTTTGATCAGGTTTTGAAATGAAGAGCATTTGCTCCTTTGTATCTGTGTATATTAAGTTCTACTCGAGACCAGGGCCTGTGAAAGGAAGCATAGAGATGCTTGCAGGCCACGTGACTGCCCAAGGCCCAAGGCCCAAGGCCCCCAGATCATGAGAAGAAGCACTGTGTGCTGCCCCAGAACAGAGCCTCACTCTTCATCTGAACGGCCTGATTACATTTAGTCCGTATGCATTGCTGCAGATTGACTATGAAAGAAGATCAGGGAACATGTATAGTTTCAGGGTATAGCTTATATGTGGTTGCAAACATTTAGCTGCACATTGACTATGAAAGAAGATCAGGGAACATGAATAGTTTCAGGGTATAGCTTATATGGGGTTGCAAACAATCTAATTGTATCTCTATTTTTTGATTCTCTATAGGTCGCAATTTTGACTTGTTATTCTGTTGATATCAAAGACGATACACATAAAAAAAGGAATGAATCTAACGCCTTCTGGTGCTATGAATCTAATTGTCTCGAGGACTCTCTGTGATTGGGGATTGGGTGTTGAATGCTGTTGTTGATGGTGTTACTTCCTCTCCCTTGACTAGGCTACAGTGACCTTGCAGGTTTCCTACATTCCTCCACCTGGAATGAGTCCAATATTCCAGCCTCCTCCCCAACCAGAGGCTGTGCATAACCCAGTGGAGCTGGACACTGTGACAGGTGAGAGCACACACATGCACGCACGCACGCACGCACGCACACACACACACACACACACACACACACACACACACACACACACACACAAACACACACACACACACACACACACACACACACACACACACACACTCCCTGACTGCTCATGGGGGATCATGAGGATACTGGTTCCTGAATGATTGAAAGAACAGGTCAATACTGCTGCTGTTGGTGCTACCTCATGAATACCAGTGCACACATGTCCACATTCACATACAGATACACACACACACACACACACACACACACACACACACACACACACACACACACAATAGTAGAGCAGTGTACTGTCTAACATCCTCAAATGAGACATGTCTGACTGAGATAACTAAATGGTTAAAATCTAAATTAGGTTAGGAAATTGAGTGAGGTATTCAGTCTGAGAATAACTAACTGTGCATGAACTCAGCTGGGAACTGAGACTCTTAACATGACGCAAAATGTAACAATACAGGAACTCTGGACGCAAGCCAGCAAGCATGTTGAGGAACGACACGCCGGTGAATTGACTGTTGTTTCCTGTGTGTGAGCAGTCTTCTCGATGGACACCATGGGAGAGGATGACACTGAGAGCATGCTGATGATGGAGGAGGAGACGGTGGAGGAGCCGGAGCCGGTCACAGGAACCCCGGGGCCCCAGGAGCCGGGAGTTCCCACCGCCCCACCCAAAAAACACCTACCAAACTTCAACCTCAGCCTGAAGAAGAAGAAACGCCATGGCACCAACAAAGCACCCTTGCCAAACAAACCCCAGGACCTGCAGGTGTGTGTTTGTGTGTGTGTGTGTGTGTGTGTGTGTGTGCGTTTGTGTGTGTGTGTGGGTGTGTACGTGTGTGAACGTGTGTGTGTGTGTGTTTTGTATGTGTGTGTGTGTGTGTGTGTGTGTGTGTGTGTGTGTGTGTGTGTGTGTGTGTGTGTGTGTGTGTGTATGTGTGTGTTTGTGTGTGCATACCTGTGTGTATGTGTGGATGTCTGGTAGCTTCAGTTGGTATACTGTCCGTGGTCATTTTTGACATTATCACATGTATAGAGCCTTTTCACTAAACTCTGTGGTTATTTTGCAATCTTCTCTGTGAACTATGGTGTATTCTTATTAAGGCCTGTGTTGGCCATAGTATTAGGGTGTCATCTGATGCAATTTTAGATGAAGACACGAGTCTTTGCCCAATAGAGTGACCTTTTTGCAACTCTTTTAGACCTGAAACTTTCCTCAAACTCCTCTTTGCGGAGCAGTCACAGTTGTTATGATGGACATGTGACTCTATAATGTTATCTACCCTGTTACCATGGAAAGCCTATACTTTGAGAGAGTACATGAGAGCATGAGAGGCACTGAATGACTGACGCAACGCACTACACACAGTCATTGTAAAAATCTTGAATTTGAAATCCTCACATCATCCTGTGGTATGATCAGACTTTTTTACAAGCACCTTGTCTCACACAGCAAAGCCCTCATCAGCACTTTATTCCTGTATGAGCTGGAAATGATTCATTCCTTATGAAATTGGTGACACATTATTGAGCCAAGTGACTTGCCTTATGTTCCACAGTTGTCGGGCTCACTCATGTCCTGGCAGACAAGAGAGAGGCCCGGGCCCATTCTCATCAGAGAGAGAGAGAGAGAGAGAGAGAGAGAGAGAGAGAGAGAGAGAGAGACACACCCCCCCCCCCCCCCCCGCCCGGGCTCACTGCAGCAGATGAGAGAGAAGCAAAGTTAAACACATCACACAAGGTTTCTATAGAATGAAGTTAGCGTTCTCTGCCAAAGCACTGGAGATAACCACATGGTGGGTCTGCCACATCCAAGGTCCTCTTGCTATGCTTTTTGCTTACTTTTAAGCACATACACAGAGTTAGAACCGTCAGCACTTAAGAATCAAAGATATACAGAAACAGAAAAGTCATGTTTCAGCAAACAAAGGCATATGACCAGGCAGGGGCGGCCCTAGCACATTTGGCGCTCTAGGCGAGCTTCACTCCTGGCGCCCCCCCCCCCCCCCCCAAATAAAAAATATTTTTTTCCCCCACGAAAACGGAATTGCAACTTTCAAACGCCATTTTGCCCTGTAAGACTGCATTTCTTTCACATAAACACAACAACGATCGCGACGATGAACAAACATTAATTCAAGAACAAATCACTGAGAAAATGTCATGCCTGTGCTGGACTACGCTCCGGCCACGCCCCCTGTTCAACTGTTTATGGACACACACACACCTCCATGTCATCTTCCCAATCGCCTGCAAATAATGTTTTCTTAGTCTTCTAAAAGTGAATCTAAAATGATATAACAAAATTCTGTATTATCATTAAATGTAGAGCTAATGTAATAGCTCTATTATGTAGTTATTAAGCATTTTGGTGTGTTTGGACAGCCTGAAATTTTTTTATTCCAAGATGCATAGCTCTTGATTAGTTGAATCATGTCTAATTAAACTGGCTAGCTCGCTCCACCAAAACTAAAGCTGTCCAAATTTGATTACTCAAAGTTGTATGACGCAAAATGACGCAAATTGCGGTACAGCTGAACTTGAACTGATGTTTCGACTGAATGGCAATAACAAGGAACGTCACAAGTCACTGGCTAGCTAGCGTTAGCTAACTAGCAAGATTACATACAATCCATTCGCTAAAGTTGACAATAGGCTACAACACTTGGATTTTTACCAGTATTCCTCACTTGTTGACAAGTTGCCGTGTTTGGCTTCCTTAATGGGTCTGCTATGCAATGAGTAAGATATGTGTAGTGTTGTTGCACTGGCTATTGGCTTTATATGTGCGCCCCTATTTTAATCATGTCTTTTTTTGTATAATGTAGAATAAATGGACATATCATTTTTGATTTACCCGCCTCTGTAAAATCCTTAAAGAACTATGTGACAGGAAGTAGGAAAACTTCCAATGATAAGGTACATCTTTTCTTCTTAACTCCACTAAAGTGCAGGGGGAAATTCACGCATTCCTGAACGTTTTCTTATCTGGAATTCATTCTAGGCTAGAACAGGATTTAAGGATTTACCTTTCTCCTTGGCACGTTTCTCTTCTTCTTCCTTTCTTTTCTTTAAATTGCGCCCCGGATGGCTTTTGCCTCTTCATTATTTTGTTCTTCAAAGTGTCTTGAACACACACGCACTCTAATCAAACGCCTCACTGTGCTAGCATGTTCTGACAACACCAAGGACATATGTACCCCTTCCGTTTTCGATTTTTGGCTCATTTTACCCTAATGTTCGATTTTTTTTTATGTCCAAATATTGGTTGGAGATATAGAAGGGGGCGCAAAAAAACTCTGTCCAGCAAAAAAAAAACACAATTCTTGTTTTTTTTTTTTTTTGCTGGGCGCAGTTTTTTGCGCCCCCCTCTGAGTGGCGCCCTAGGCGACCGCCTATACCGCCTGTAGGAAAAAACGCTCCTGTGACCAGGGTTGGGAGGATTACTTTAAAAATGTATTCAGATACAGTTACTGATTACCTGTTAAAAATTGTAGTCAGTAACCTAATCCAACTATCACAATATTAAAGTAATGGAACTTGATTACTTTCTTTTACTTTTGGATTTCCTCAATGCCAAAAACATTGGTCCAACCTTGAAGACAAAGACATGTACTGCTAGAGTCATAAACTGTGCAACTCAATGGGCACATGCATTTCATGAAGTGGTTGTGCTCAAATGCAGCGAGTATGTCATCTTTTAGGATGTGTTGTGGATAACAAACCCCTCCTAAAAGATGACCTACTTTCTGCATTTGTGCAGAAGTAGTGCTATATAACATCTGTTGCTAGTTTCGCCCCAACAACCAGCACTATATCTAACTTCACGAAAGTGTTGTTTGAAATGTGTTTGAAGGAATACTTTCCTACTTCGAGGAGCTTCCTACAATGCTTTACAGATAGCCAACGTAGTGGGACTGAAAACTATATCTAGACGTAAGGTGTAACTGACGTAACTGACGCACTTGACCTTGAAATTTCATTCATACATACTACTGAAACGCTCTTACACTCACTATTGAAGCGCTCTTACACTCACTACTGAAACGCTCTTACACTCACTACTGAAACGCTCTTACACTCACTATTGAAACGCTCTTACACTCACTATTGAAACGCTCTTACACTCATTATTGAAACGCTCTTACACTCACTATTGAAACACTCGTACACTCACTATTGAAACACTCGTACACTCACTATTGAAACGCTCTTACACTCACTATTGAAACGCTCTTACACTCACTATTGAAACGCTCTTACACTCACTACTGAAACGCTCTTACACTCACTATTGAAACGCTCTTACACTCACTATTGAAACACTCGTACACTCACTATTGAAACGCTCTTACACTCACTATTGAAACGCTCGTACACTCACTATTGAAACGCTCTTACACTCACTATTGAAACGCTCTCACGGTCACTACTGAAATTACTTGTATGAATACATGTGAAACGCTTGCACATCCTCATGTAAGAGCATACATACATATAACTGAAAAACGTATACATACACATTTGAAACATTTATACAAATATATGTGAAACACTTGCACATGTATCTAAACTTTTTCTATCTTTGTATGAATGTATAAGTGTTCAACGATGTATATATATATACTGCATTTTCATATGTGCATGCATGAGTGTTTCAGATAGATACGTATAAATGTTTCACTTGTATGCATGTAATAGTATGTATGTATGCGTGTGTGTTTCTCATATGTATGTGTAAGTGTTTCAGACGAGTATGTATAATGTTTTATATATGAGCGTGCATAGGTTTACAGAGTATGTATGTAGTGTGAGAGCGTTTCAGTAGTGAATGTAAGAGTGTTTCATTAGTATGTGTGAAAGTGTCTCAGTAGTGAGTGTGAGAGTGTCTCAATAGTTATGTCCTAGACGGCCCCTCATACAACACAGAAGAAAGTATGAACCATTGAAATAAAAAATAAACCAGGCTATCAGTTTGATGTAATAAAACCTGTACCATTAATGTTGTATTTAGCAGCTAAACATACACACAATCCCATTTAGGGACAAATCCCATTTTTTGCAACAAGTGTTTCAAACAAATGCTAATCAGATATGCAACTCAAACAGCCCACCTAATATAAAGTGAGACAAACCTTTTTCTCTTTCTAAAGTGATGCACGTAGAGAGATGTAGCAGAGTAGTCTGCTTCTAGTTGTGCTCTGTTGGTGCAGCATATCATAAAACAGTATGAGATGCTACTCTAGCCTACATAGACAGCAGCCAGCAATATCAAACCAAAGTCACTCATTTTCTAAATGTGAGCTAACTTAAAAAAAAAGTTTCTCTCTATATTATCATTATATTAAATCCCATTCTATGGACTGACAACTTGTTCATTCCATATTGTATTATTCTAGGAATGCAATGTGATAACATCTTTTATAAATTATAATTTGATCCACGGCATGTTTGGATTTGGATGACAGATTTGTTAATAAACGGTAAAAAGGTCTTTATTCCCTCTACTTTAATCACATTTCACACTGATTTTGTGAAATGGTTGGTCAGAAAGGGCCACAAGGACATTCCAGACTGATGGGCCATTAGGCTACACTCAAAAAAGTGAACTCTGTGAGTTGCTGAATCAAATAAATGTACTTATATTCAATTTAATTAACATTTCTGTGTTTGGTTTTAAAATCTAGTCCACTTTAGTAAGTCTAACTTAAAATGAAAACTTGTTAAAGCAAAAGAAGCCAGCTAAGTTAATACAACATAACACTGTTGAGTGAATGGCACAATCACCTCTAAAATGTAGTCCACTTTAGTAAGTCTAACTTAAAATGAAAAATCACCTCTAAAATCTAGTCCACTTTAGTAAGTTTAACTTAAAATGATCAATCACCTCTAAAATCTAGTCCACTTTAGTAAGTCTAACTTAAAATGCACAATCACCTCTAAATCTAGTCCACTTTAGTAAGTCTAACTTAAAATGAAAACTTGTTAAAGCAAAAGAAGCCAGCTAAGTTAATTCAACATAACACTGTTGAGTGAATGGCACAATCTGTATATATATATATTCTGTGATGTTGAAACATTAGTGCATGGTTTAAGAGTGATATTACTGGTCCTACTGTATTTGTCTTGCGAAAATCAAGCATATAACGAGCTAGCCAATTAACAAAATGCTACCTGACAGACATACATTAAAATAGCGATCTTGTCGTCAAAGAGCAATAAGGATCCGGAATAACCGGTGAATAGGGCAATTCGCGGGTGGCATGACTAGGCGTTAGCCAATCAGAATGTTCGTACTGTCGTTGCCATATAATACATTTCAATATTTGATAACTAAATGTAGATGATTTGCCTGACAGTCCTTGAAGATACATGTAAAAGCTCAATTACTAATAAATAATAATTTTATATAAAACTAATAATGCTTTCTTTACCACACCCAGAGTTTGGTATGTGTTGAATGATATCATGTTGATATCACATGATGGTTGTCGTTTTCCATTGGTAATAAATAATATTACAGAACCAAGGTATGGCATGGTGGCTCAGGTCCTTGCACTGCTGCCTCACAGCAAGAAGGTCATGGGTTCGATTCCCGCATGGGCCACTGTTCGTTAGGGGGGCAGGTCCTCCCCAGACCTTCAGTGTTCAGGTGGGCTAGGTATCTCTGTGTGGAGTTTGCATGTTCTCCCAGTGTCCACAAGAACCCCAACAGCACACTCTCCTATCAATCCCTGACCAAGATGGACGGTTCACTTCACTTGGTCCCCGGGCGCTTAAAAGCTGTCCTGGAGGAAGGACAATCCGGGATGGGGAAATGCAGAAGTCAAATTCACGGCGATTGTTGACATAACTAGGCTTTATACCAATGAAAACCATTTAGGTACTCCTTATTCAAGTCAGTTAAGTTGGAAATACAAGAAGTTGTTCAGTTGGTGTTAGTAAATCCAGTTGAGTTAGAATTACATAAGTGAGTTAGGTCAGTGTAATGAAGGTCTGTTTAGTTAGATGAACACTGCCTGATCAATTAAGGCTAACTTGACCAAATAATATTGTAATTACTTAATACAGTCTTGTTGGTTTTACATAAGTTAGTTATTTCCTCTGTAATAATAGTATTAAATTAGTTTGAACACAACTTAGTTATGTGGAAATCATTGACATAACAATATTAAGTAATTTGAACAACTTATTTTTTTGAGTGTACCTTTGACAGTGGAGACTTACCTGTGACTAACACCTAATGTCATTTCATATTTACAGAAGTTTAGTAACTAAACAACATGAAACTGATGAATACTTGAATGACCTCTGTGGTGTTAACACTTGTGTCTACAATGTCCAGAGCTCAGAAGGCTTGGCCACAAACACTAAGTGTGTCCTTAGGGAAATGCTTCTCTAGTTATTATTATGTGATTGTTTTTCTTAAGTGTTATTATTATTTAGGTCATTTTTGGCGCCTTTTCAACTCTCATCGTTTTCACGATATCAATTCCATTGCAGCGATAACAGGTCTGCCCTAATGCTTTGTAGTGTTGTGCTTGTACAACTCAGCTGATTGATATGTCTGCTGGTTTTGTTTTAATTGCTGTTTTTATCCAGCAGGTGTAGAGTGAAGTGTTAGCATGTAATTGCACGGGTTACTGTAAGCAACAGCTGCTCCATTGCAATCACATTCGCATTTTCTTGCAGAAATGCATATCTAGTTTTAGACAGTTGCTCTAAAGGAACATAAAATAGATGAAGTAAATTATTCTAGTTTAGATATTTTTACTTAATTTAAAAATGTATTAATAATGTATTGTTTTCTTCATTCTGCACACCAGGTACGAGTACGGATTATTGAGGGTCGGCAGTTGCCAGGCGTCAACATCAAACCTGTTGTGAAGGTTACTGTCAGTGGACAGACCAAGACAACTCAGATCCGGAAAGGCAATAACCCATTCTTTGATGAGGTGAAAAGAAACAATTGTTCATATTTTCCTCAAATATTTTTCATTTTTATCTCTATATCAATTTTTATATTGGCCCCACCTAAAATGAAATGTCTTTATTTTAGTGCACTAATGAATTAAATAGTATTTCATTCTATGTACTTAATTCTATGTATAAATACATAATATTACACATTACTAACCCCAACCCTAAGTCTAATAACGACTTAAATGTTGGGCATCTCAGGCACCTGAGCCTCTGCTGTTATCCCCTTGTCTTGGACAGGAAGTAGATTGTAATGCATTGTAACAATGA
The DNA here is from genome assembly GCF_900700415.2 of Clupea harengus. Taxonomy (NCBI): domain Eukaryota; kingdom Metazoa; phylum Chordata; class Actinopteri; order Clupeiformes; family Clupeidae; genus Clupea; species Clupea harengus. The sequence goes on from NC_045169.1 coordinate 1,805,913, forward strand.
ATCAAGCAAGGTTCTATTTTTCAGACTTTCTTTTTGAACTTCTACGAGACCCCCTCAGAGCTGTTTGATGAACCCATGTTCATCACTGTAAGTCTAAACCCATGTTTCCCGTGTCTATAATATAGCACATTTCTCATGTCTCATGTCATATTCTACATCATAAAGATTTTCCAGAATTGATAATTAACAACAGATCTGGTGTCTCCCACAGGTGCTGGATTCCAAGTCTCTGCGTACGGATTCTGTGATTGGTGAATTCAAGGTCAAATCTTTCTTTTTGTCATTCCATCAGACTTACGCTCATCAACATACTGATTTATCTCAATTTCTTTCTCTTTGTTTGAGCAGTTTACATATTTCTGAATTCAGTTGGTAGAATCTAGTCATAGCAATGACATTGTCTTTTTTCATATTGTGGTTGACAGTAGCTTATCCAGAGTCATACATTGTAAACGTAGCAGTAATAACCCAAACATGAACCCATTTCTGCCCTCTTCCCTAGATGGACGTGGGCATGGTTTATAGTGAGCACAGTGAGTAGCGCACATGTTCTTTTTGCATCTCTTGACTCTTAATCGCTGGTCATTTCAGATGTCCATTCTCCATTGACTGCATCATCATCTCTTCTCTCGGCTCTCCTCCTCTCTCTGCCCAGGGCATGCGTTCCTCAGGAAGTGGCTGCTGCTCTCTGACCCCGATGACCTCTCAGCCGGTGCCAGAGGTTACCTGAAAGTCAGTCTGTTTGTGGTGGCTGCAGGCGATGAACCCCCGGTGAGTCCTCTGGAGAGACCAGCTCATGGCTGACAACGTTTAAGGAAAACAAATTAATATTGATGTATGGAGGAATACATTTACATTTACATTTAGTCATTTAGCAGACGCTTTTGTCCAAAGCGACGTACAAGGGAGAGAACAGTCAAGCTAAGAGCAATAAAAAAACATGGTGGAACAATAAATACTACTTTACATAAGAAAGGAAAGGAAAGGAATATTGTGTGTGTGAGTGTGTGTGTGTGTGTGTTTGTGTGGCCATCAGATGGATAGAAGAGAGGGTTTGGAGGAGAAGGAGGACATCGAGGGGAATCTGCTGCGCCCTGCTGGACTCACCCTCAGAGGCGCCATTTTTACACTCCGGGTTTTCAGAGCAGAAGATCTACCGCAGAGTGAGTACACCCTTGTGTGTGTTAATAATCCTGTGCGTGTGTGTGTGTTAATAATCGTGTGTGTGTGTGTTAATAATCATGTGTGTTAATAATCGTGTGTGTGTGTTAATAATCCTGTGTGTGTGTGTGTGTGTGTGTGTGTGTGTGTGTGTGTGTGTGTGTGTGTGTGTGTTAATAATTGTGTGTGTGTGTGTGTGTTAATAATCGTGTGTGTTAATATTTGTGTGTGTGTGTTAATAATCGTGTGTGTGTGTTAATAATGGTGTGTCTTAATAATCGTGTGTGTGTGTGTGTGTGTATGTGTATGTTACCTACTGTGATTACTTTGTGGTATTTAGACCTCTTCCTATAGATTTCCCTAGATAGACTAGAAAAAGACAACTAGTGTGACCTGTGCTTGGGGTGAGGGTAATGATCTTCTCTGTTTTCTGGTCCTCTCAGTGGACGACGCCTTCATGGATGGCATGAAACAGATTCTAGGATTTGATTCAAACAGGAAGAACCTGGTTGATCCTCTTGTGGAGGTCAACTTTGCAGGGAAAACGGTACTACTATATCATTTGACTGTTCAGTTGAATACACATTGACATCAGCACATGGTCCTCTCACTGACTGTTCAGTTGAATACACATTGACATCAGCACATGGTCCTCTCACTGACTGTTCAGTTGAATACACATTGACATCAGCACATGGTCCTCTCACTGACTGTTCAGTTGAATACACATTGACATCAGCACATGGTCCTCTCACTGACTGTTCAGTTGAATACACATTGACATCAGCACATGGTCCTCTCACTGACTGTTCAGTTGAATACACATTGACATCAGCACATGGTCCTCTCACTGACTGTTCAGTTGAATACACATTGACATCAGCACATGGTCCTCTCACTGACTGTTCAGTTGAATACACATTGACATCAGCACATGGTCCTCTCACTGACTGTTCAGTTGAATACACATTGACATCAGCACATGGTCCTCTCACTGACTGTTCAGTTGAATACACATTGACATCAGCACATGGTCCTCTCACTGACTGTTCAGTTGAATACACATTGACATCAGCACATGTTCCTCTCACTGACTGTTCAGTTGAATACACATTGACATCAGCACATGGTCGTCTCACTGACTGTTCAGTTGAATACACATTGACATCAGCACATGGTCGTCTCACTGACTGTTCAGTTGAATACACATTGACATCAGCACATGGTCGTCTCACTGACTGTTCAGTTGAATACACATTGACATCAGCACATGGTCCTCTCACTGACTGTTCAGTTGAATACACATTGACATCAGCACATGGTCGTCTCACTGACTGTTCAGTTGAATACACATTGACATCAGCACATGGTCCTCTCACTGACTGTTCAGTTGAATACACATTGACATCAGCACATGGTCCTCTCACTGACTGTTCAGTTGAATACACATTGACATCAGCACATGGTCGTCTCACTGACTGTTCAGTTGAATACACATTGACATCAGCACATGGTCCTCTGACTGACTGTTCAGTTGAATACACATTGACATCAGCACATGTTCCTCTCACTGACTGTTCAGTTGAATACACATTGACATCAGCACATGGTCGTCTCACTGACGCCTTCCACCATCTGTACCCGCAGATCTGTAGTAAGATTCTGGAGAAGAATGCCAATCCTCAGTGGAACCAGAGCTTGACACTTCCTGTCCGGGTAAAACTTCACATTAGAGATTTTTCCCTTCAGCAGAATTCCTTATATCAGTAGAGTTGATCTTTCTAACCTTTGACCTCTGACCCCCACCATGTCCAGTTCCCCTCTATGTGTGAGAAGATGAGGATCCGGATCTTAGACTGGTGAGTTGATATCTGAAGTTAGGTAGATGTTTGAATGTATCATCTTTTTGTAAAAGCATATTCATGTTCTCATGTATATTAATTCAAGTACATGACATTTGACATCAGTAATAATAAGTCCAGTTGACATTTGATAAACTCACTGAACAAAAAGAAATAATAAAAATAATATCAAACGGACATTTATACTTTATTCAGTTGATAACATGTGGTGTGGTATTGTTAGATATCTTGTGTGACTAGAAGGAGTGACATTTGTCTTTTGTCTTCCCCAGGGATCGAGCAAGTCACAATGATGTTATTGGAACATCAAACCTGTGCATGTCTAAGATCTCTGCCCCTGGTGGAAAGATAGAAGGTAAACATAAGATCTTATTATGCAGATTCTTTCTGGATGACAGTGATCTAACACATGTTCTGTGTTGACTGTGGTGGAATGAACTATATGTCTGCACTGGTGGTGGTTTAGCACGCACTGGTAAAACCTCACTGATCACTGAGCACACTGAATGGTTTGACTGGGAGAGTTGCATGTGTAAGCACAGTCTCATGTGTAAGGGTGTAAAGGTGGTCTAATGGTTTTGGTTAGCTTTGGTTAGCTTGTTGGGACGCTGCTTCTATATTGTTGACAGCACCCGTGAAATGCAGCAGCTAGCGTATGCTACAAAGTTCACCTCATGATGCAGATGTTGATACGGTTTCCTCCTTTACACAAAATATTTAAACTAATCACAGCTCGTTACTCACTTGAAGAAATCCAAAAAATAAACCTCCAGTTAAAACTCTGGTGTCTAACCCTGGCTGAAAACAGCCTCTCTGATCCTCTTCTCTGACACCTTCATTCCTTTGCTCCCATACTGCATGGCTTGACTTGGAGGGCGGGCAGAGGCTCGGAGCCTCAGACTGATACGCCATTGAAAACAGAAGCACTGGCATGGTTTGGTGTGAGTGGGTCACGCTGACCTTGGGCTGACCTTTGGCCAGTGTTCTGGTTTCTATGTGACTTTACAGTTTAGTCTTCTCTCGAGCTCTAAACTGTCCTCCGTCTTCCACTCTGCACTCAGATGAGTTGTCTCCAAGGAATCTCCAGCACATCAGTATGTCCCCCATTTTCTTTCTCCTTTCTCTATTATTTAACAGTAACATTTCCCCATCTCATTTTTGGGCTCATTGTGAAACTGGCCTGTACTGAGAGGCTCCGTTTTGGTTTGGGTTCTCATGCAAGACAAGTCATAAACACTGAGACTTGATACAATCTGTGTAAGTTCTGTTTGCTATACACTGGAAGAGCAGCATATGACGTCTGTTTTGAGATTTGTTTATGGGCTGCTGTAGGAATGGTTTAATGATGGGCACAAGTTCACTAAGTCTTGTCTCTAAACGTGATAATGTCAAGGTTGTTTGAAATATGAGTAGTTCTACTGCCAGACTTTATCTACAATACATTTTTGGCAGTATTCACACTTGAAAACCTCCCTGATGAATCCATTGTTGTCATTGTTCTCATGGCTCATTCATGATGCCTTCAATGCCAGGAGAGCAGATATGAAGTGTGGGAGAGAAGTAACATATTTACCTTTTGCAATCGCAGTGGATGACAGCGTGGGCTTCCTGCCATCATTCGGCCCCTGTTATGTCAACATGTACGGGAGTCCACGAGAGTTCAGCGTCCTCACTGACCCCCACGAGATGCTCAACCTGGGCAAGGTAGGACTTTGGGCTTAACATCATCTGTTTTTTTTTTTTTTTTTTTTAGTCATTTAGCAGACGCTTTTATCCAAAGCGACTTACAATGTATACACATTTTACATTTACACTGGTGGCACACTGCACATCAGGAGCAATTAGGGGTTCAGTGTCTTGCTCAAGGACGCTTCGACAGGGAATCGAACTAGCAACCTTGTGATTACTAAACGACTTCTTTACCTCCTGTACCACTGTCGCCTGTTTTTGTCCATTAGTTCCTAATTAACTAATTAAGATATCAGCTGTATGGAATTGGTTGACAACCATTTTGACCACACGTTGGTTGATATACATTTGACACAGCTTGGTGTTGTCATTGCAGGGTGAGGGGGTGGCGTACCGTGGCCGTGTACTGCTGGAGCTCAGCACCAAGCTGGTGGATCGGGGGGAGCATCGGGCGGAGGACATTCCCTCTGATGATCTGCTGGTGGTAGAGGTAGGTGAAGTCAGACTTCATAATCATCGTATAATGTATGACACAGAACTCAGGTACTTTCTACAATTTAGCTTATACATTTTAATTTCAGTAAAAAAAGTAACTACAAACATTCAAGAGCAGAATATAGCATTTATCTCCGGTGAATGACCCAGCAGCACTATCTAATTTGCTGATATGGGATCACAAACCAGGGAGTCTGTCACAGAGAATTTGAGCTGAAGGCGTCATGTAATGGCAGACAACACACTGAGGTGCATCCTGGTGTTTGTCTACTCTTTTAGAAGTTCATGCGGAAGAGGAAGTATTCCCTCTTCGCTGCGTTCTACTCAGCCACTCTCCTGCAGGATGTGGACGATGCCATTCAGTTTGAGGTCAGCATTGGTAACTACGGCAACAAGTTTGACCACACCTGCCTTCCTTTGGCTTCCACCACCCAGTTCAGCAGGGCTGTGTTTGATGGTGAGAAACAACACCCCCTTGTGGTCTTTTACTGTCACTGAAAAAGGATGTCATAAATTCCACGTGACCCATCAGCTTTTGCTTTTGTAATTCAGTTGACTTAACGAACTAATTCATTTGATAACGGAATGATGCCAGGACCTGGGCTGACTGCTTAGTGTGATTGCAGGCTGCCATTACTACTATCTGCCGTGGGGAAATGTGAAGCCTGTGGTCGTCGTGTCGTCAGAGTGGGAGGACATCAGCCCTCGCATTGAGGCTCTCAACATGCTGCTCAGTGCCGCTGAACATGTGGTGGGTCTCTCACAGCCGGAGCCACACGCTCTGATCCCCTTTCCACGCTACCTGTGTGAAGAGCTACAAAAACACTAGCATGCCCTTGTAATAACTAGTCATAAAACCTCCAGGCTCCTAAATGCTCATTCAAATCTCACTAAATTGAGACCTTGTCTGTTTACTCTTCTTAATTGTACGATGAGAAACACTTATACCGACACAATTATTTGTAAAGGTATTTTTGCTATAGTTTTTTGCTTAGTGCAGTACATGAATTCACTACTTTATTTCACAAAATAGAGCGGAACTCCCTTCAATGGCTGTTGTCTTGTGGTTTTCTCAGGAGTCCAACCTACAGCAGGTGCGGCTGGAGCAAAAAGCAGGCAGCGATCTGGAGGAGGTGGAGGCAAAGCTGGTCCAGCTACTGGATGATGTCATTGCTGATTGCAGGTGAAAACTGACAGAGTATGCAAAAATGACATACCGCCACTGGCTAACTTTATGAAATAGTGTGGGTGTGTGGATTAGTTGAGTTCGGTGTGAATGGCATGGAAGATTGGTTATGGGTCAAACAGTCGTGCGGCCTTCAGTCTGCTGTAACATGGTCAGCCAGTGGGGTGTACTGAAGCACTGTGAAATGTAAAGATGACTTCTCTCCTCCTTCTGAGCAGCGAGGAGTTGCCACAGATAGATAGCTGGCCGTGTGTGACTGCGCTGGACAAAGCCCTGAGGAACATGCGCAAAGTCAACCTGCAGCAGATCGTGGAGACGGCAATGTCGCTCAAACACGGGGCAGCCACGGACGCGAGCATGGTCCTGGAGCAGGCCGAGGACTGGGCCCTCAGACTGCGCGGCTTGGCAGAAGAGGTGAGTGGAGCCCGTATGGTGAAGATCTGTTGAGCAAGCTGTGCCAGGCGTGTGATCTATTTCACTTAAAGTACTGCACTCTACAGCAGGCCTCTTTAGAGGAAGCATTTCACTACAGGTAGGTGTTTAAAGCGTTAATGTTAAATAGAGAAAGCAGTACACCACAGAATGGTGTTCAAAGCGTTAATGTTAAATAGAGAAAGCAGTACACCACAGGACGGTGTTCAAAGCGTCAACGTTAAATCTATAATATGTATGAAATGACCCTATGCATTTTATGATTTGTCAGTATTTGTTTTTCTATTAGACTGTGTTCTACCAGTATGGACATTGCATTCTATTAGTTCTTAAGCTCTATACTGCTTTGGTATATCTCCCCTAACTTCACCAATCTCTTCTTTTCTTTGTCTATCTTTCTCTCTCATGGCCTCTGGCAGCCCCAGAACAGCCTGCCAGACATAGTGATCTGGATGCTTCAGGGTGACAGGAGGGTGGCATACCACCGCATCCCAGCCCACCGGGTGCTCTTCTCCCAGGGCTACTGTGGGAAGCACTGTGGCCAGCTTCAGACCGTCTTCATGAAGGTAAATAAACCTGTGAGAAATCACATTCCTCTCCCTCTAAATGTGCAAGCCACGTTTACCTCAGACCTCATGTAGTGTGCCTGACTGTACTGACCATACTATAAGAATAACTGAGGGTGTCATTGAGGAGCCATTATTGTATTTTGGGTAAGACTTTATAATAACAGGCCACAATCAGTAGCAAAGCAGCCATTCCCTAATAGTCTGATTGTTAATAATGATCAATGTAGCTTATTGGTGTTACTAATAGTCTTCTTTTCATTATTTAACAATGAAGTGTTTGCACACAAACCAACGACGATCTGTCAATAATGAATTGGTTGTTATAAATGAATGAAATACTACTACTTATAAAATACATTAAATTATAGAGCGGATCCGAAATACGGGCCATATCCACTCATTACTTTTCACTTTAGTTCCCATTGTGAGATAGAGTATAGGGTAGAGGGTATAGAGTATAGAGTATAGAGTATAGGGTATAGAGTATAGGGTATAGGGTATAGAGTATAGGGTATAGGGTATAGGGTATAGAGTATAGAGTATAGGGTATAGAGTATAGGGTATAGGGTATAGAGTATAGGGTATAGAGTATAGGGTATAGGGTATAGGGTATAGGGTATAGGGTATAGAGTATAGGGTATAGGGTATAGGGTATAGGGTAGAGGGTAGAGGGTATAGGGTATCTGTGCTCACTGAGCGCCCTTCTAGTTGACAGTGTGTCTGCTTGCTGTTGCTGTTGTTTCCCACCAGTGTTGAAACAACTAAGTAAATGCATTTCATAATCATTATAAGTGCTAAGCATGTTACAATAAATATTTATAAATAATGTATAATGTGCTGTTGCAACTTTATAATAAAAAGCCATGTTTATACCTAATGTTTACATTTAGGACCAGATATCTGTCAAATAACTATCTATATTATGAAGTACCAATAAGTTATGAATTATATATTACTTAATCATCTAATCATCAGCTGCAACTTTATAATAGCATTTCAATGAAAAACATTATTCACATTAAAACAAAATAGAAATGCTATTTTTTAATACACAAATTAATATGAAGAGGAAGTGACAATAAATAAAGGTGTGATCAACATATTATTGTAAGATTATGAATTCGTTTTTAGTAAGGGTCTATGATTACATGCATTGATAACAATCTTAACTTATGTAATTTATTAAGTATTGATGGATCATTAAGTCATTAATTACATGTAAAGCTGCTATGGGTCATTATAGGAACAAATGGTTTGTTGTTTGCAAAAACAATTTTTAAAAGATGAAAAGAAGACTATTTAGTAATACCAATAAGCTAAATTGGTATTTTTATTAACAATCATCAACAAACCATTTGGTAGTGGCTAGCTTGCTATTTGTAGTGGTCATATTTTGTATACATGCATTTCATGTTATTTTAGGAGAAGCCTCAGGCATGTTGATCTCGTTTGATATGTTTGATTTGGTTGGTTGGGAGAACCAATGGGAGAACCAATGGGAGATCTCAGTTTGAGGAGCCTGTTAGCGGCTCCAAGTAGAGTTAGCGTCATACAGCTGAAATAAAAAAAGATTGATCTTCTTATATGTTTGCTTTAATACTTCGTGTCTTAATGCCTCTAGTCTGTAATCTAAAATGAACACCCACACAGTTAATTTGGTTTGTTTGGATATTTGAATGGCTGTCAAAGTGAAAGTGAAAGTTATATGTGTGTATGCACTCTTCTCTGGTGGCCCAGGAATGCTAATACTGTATCCAAGTCAAACAGTTACTGTTGTCCCTCAAGTAATTCCAGGCAGGTTTTAAGTGCACATCCTCTCTGCTCTTGCGTACGCCAGTACCCACAGGACGGACAGGGGAATGCTAAGATCCCGGCTCAGCTTCGAGTCAAGGTTTGGTTTGGTTTGGCAGCAGATGTGAAACACTTTAACCAGTTTGCTGAAGGGAAACTGTCAGTGTTTGCTGAGACGGTGAGGAAGTGTTGTGACCGTCTCCATCTTTTCTAATTCCACTTGACGCTACCATATTTGAACCTATTTGTTTCATGCACCTCTAACCTTATTATGCTTCATTCAATAGAAATATTTTGATAGTAAATTCCTTGACAGATTGTGTGCAATTTTTACTCATGACTCCAATGGGACAATCTAGTGCATGGAGTAGTTCTGATGTTTTAAGGATGCTCCAGAATGTCCTATATTTTTCAAAGTCAAAGTCAAAGTAGCTTTATTGTCAATTTCTTCACATGTCAAGACATACAAAGGAATCGATAGGACGTTTCCCACTCTCCCACGGTGAAACATATAAAAGTGCACAGGCACAACAGATAAGACAAGACATTTCCTAATACTAAGTAACATAAAGATTCACGTACAGTTGTTATAAATACTATATATATATAAATACTATAAATACTATATATATATATAAATACTATAAATACGTAATACAATTTTAAACAAGTGAATACAAGTGATTAAAGTGCAGAGACTTATATTAAATGAGGATTGAAGTGTGGTGTTAGCTAACCTGCGCTAACCTGCTCTTCCTGACCCTACACAGTACGAGAACCAGACCAAGCTGGCGCTGGTGGGGAACTGGGGTACCACAGGGCTCACCTACCCAAAGTTCACTGATCAGACTGGCAGAGTGAAGCTCTCAAAGGACAGTTTCAAACCCTCATCGGGGTGGAACTGGGGTGGAGACTGGTGCATCAGTCCAGAGAAAACGTGAGTGTGTGTGTGTGTGTGTGTGTGTGTGTGTAGAGAGAGAGAGAGAATGAGTGTGTGCGTGTTTGTAGATAACAGTGTGTCTGTGTCAAAATGTATTTGTTTAACTCCATGTCATCTGCCATGTTTAAATGTTTTATTAGGTTGCTGTACGATACTGATGCAGGTCACATGAGTTTTGTGGAAGAGGTTTTTGAGACTCAGATGCGGTTGCCAGGGGGACAGTGGATTGGAATGCCAGAAGGATTCACTGATGTGGTTAGTAAACAGCACAACTCGTTTCCAACTACATTTGGATTCACCAGTCAAATCAACAGATGTTTCATTTTAAGGAACTGATCATGGGTGTTGCAACATGCAACTCTTTTGATGAGTCATCTGATTTGAATGTAATACTTTATTTGCTTGTCAAATTGTAATGTTTTTTTTTTTGTTTGTTTACCTCAACAATAGAATATGAGTTTTGTGTTGTGCTGATGTCTGTATTGTGTCCACTGTGAGGCAGAATGGGGAGAAGGCCATTCCTAAGGACGAGATTGAGTGCCCTCCAGGCTGGGTGTGGGAGGACGTTGAGTGGAGTGAGGACCTCAACCGAGCTGTGGATGACCAAGGTATGGAAAAACCGGGACTCACACTATACCATGAAACTCACACTATATCTATACACCATGATTCTAAACTCACACACACACACACACACTATATCTATATACTACACCATGATTCTAAACTCACACACACACACACACACACACACTATATCTATATACTACACCATGATTCTAAACTCACACTATATCTATATACTACACCATGATTCTAAACACACACACACACACACTATATCTATATACTACACCATGATTCTAAACTCACACACACACACACACTATATCTATATACTACACCATGATTCTAAACTCACACACACACACTATATCTATATACTACACCATGATTCTAAACTCACACTATATCTATATACTACACCATGATTCTAAACACACACACACACACTATATCTATATACTACACCATGATTCTAAACTCACACACACACACTACATCTATATACTACACCATGATTCTAAACTCACACTATATCTATATACTATACCATGATTCTAAACTCCTCACACACACTATATCTATATACTACACCATGATTCTAAACTCACACTATATCTATATACTATACCATGATTCTAAACTCCTCACACACACTATATCTATATACTACACCATGATTCTAACTTTCCACTCATCTTTCCTTTTCTCTGTTTGCTTTTTCTAGGGTGGGAGTACGGCATCACCATTCCCCCGGACCGCCGGCCCAAATCGTGGGTCCCAGCGGAGAAGATGTACCACACCAACCGCAGGAGACGCTGGGTCCGCCTGAGGAGGAGAGATCTGCAGAAGATGGAGGCTCTGAGGAAGGTATGCTGGGACTTAAATCACATATGGTCCTCGATCTGTGTTTGTGTGCCTCAGCCTGACTGGGAGACACGAACACACGTCATTGTACACATTGTATGCATTCGTTCTTACTCTAAATTGATTCGCTAGCTGATTGATTTGTGATGAATGTATGCAGACTTCACAAGACACAGGCATTGATGTAGTTGTAAGTTCATAGTGGTTTGCTTCCATGTATTTCTGTGCGTATGTGTAAAATGAATTTGGCCCTGTGGTTCTGCTGGTTGCTACTGATGTAATACTGCTTGGCTCTGGAGCAGCACTTAAGTTACGGTGGCTGGGGATGATGAGTATTACTCATGGTATCACTGCCTTGACACAGAATCCTTAATCCCAAAGCCCGCGTTCGCCTTTTAACGGGAGCCAGTCAGAGCCATGCTCAGGATTACCATTATTCAAAACTTGAGATGTCTCTGGAATTCAGGGATCATGTGCGGACAGGAGGATCCCTCTGGAGGATCGGAGGTGCTCATTCTGTCCCAGAATACTCGGGGAGGAGGCGGAGGAAAGAGACACCTAATTTATCATTCTATCTCCTACTAATCTGAACCCAACCACCGAGTCTGCAGTCCAGGAGCTTTACTGTGTCTCAGCCAGGAGCCCATATTTCATCAAAATTTAGCCTTTAGCCACAATTAGAACCGGTGTTTACGGTGTGTAGAATTACACGCGGTGTGTGTATATGCATGAAGCCATTTATCAATGTGTATGTTTACATGAGTTATACAATGCGGTGTGTGAGTCTGTGTTTGCGTGTCTGTTTTGAGATTGTATATTTGCATGTGAGAGAGAGAGAGAGAGAGACGGAGAAGTAAAACGGAATGCGCTCTGGCCGTAGCACCTCATTTAGCTAACTGTAGCGACGGTGATGAATAGCAAAGATTAGGCTGACTGTTACCATGTGCAGTCAAGCATAGCACTCAGAGACATGCTGCAGTTAGATGAATCAGAGAGTGAGGGAAGGGCAGAGAGAGAAAGAATGTGTATATGAGAGAGAAAGCAAAGCCGTCCCGTTACCTATTGTAATGGACATCGTCCACAAGGTGGAGCTCTACGCATAGAACACACACACAACACAGCAGGCAGGTTCTTTGGGTCTTCTGGCTATACTTGAATACCATACCATCCTATGCTATACTATACTATACTATACTATACTATACTATAGTAATCTATATGATAAGTTCTATTTATTCAGTAATGAATCATTGATTGATAATTATTGTCTGTCACTGAAAAGAGCTGTTCTGCCTGGGCATTGAAATCCTATACTATACTATGCTATACTATACTATAGTAATCTATATGATACGTTCTATTTATTCAGTAATGAATTAGGTGGTGTCTTTATATTGGCCAAGCACTGGACTGAACTGTAGCAGAGGCTATTATTATTATTATTATTATTATTATTATTATTATTATTATTATTATTATTATTATTATCATTGTGTAATGGATGTTTCACCCTCAGCACCCAGCTGCCAGATTCAGTGCAGGCTGAAGCTCACCTAACTCCCGTGATCCATGTGTCAGATCAATTTGATCTGAAGTTTCTAATAACTGTTAACATGACTACCTAAACAGCGTCAGGCCTGCTCGTCACGCCCGCTCTAATGGCGACAGCCCCGTCTCCTGTGTCTGACGCACCTCACTAACGTTCCCACCAACCCTCCCTTGCAGCAGCGTCCAGATGAGTCAGAGCTGGAGGGCTGGGAGTACGCATCTCTGTTTGGCTGGAAGTTTCACCTCAAGCAGCGCAAGACCGACTCGTTCCGCCGCCGGCGCTGGCGACGCCGCATGGAGCCCCTGGAGAAGACGGGACCGGCGGCCATCTTTGCTCTCGAGGGCTCACTGGTAACCCTGGGAACAAGGGGGGGGGGGGGGGGGGGGGGGGGGGGGCAGGCTGAACATTGTAGCTATCAGTGAGAGAAGGAGTGGTGTTGTGTGTGTGGATGGGAGGGCAGATGAGAAACTTGAAGGTGTTTATGACAGAGTGAGATGCGATGGAAAAACACCCACGTCATATCGACTCTCTATACGGGGAAGGAGGGATGGAGGAGGGCTCTTATGTCAAGAGCTTTGGTGGGGAAAAAAGCAGCATTTTGAGGGGCAGACAGGGGCAGGCCAGAATGGGTGTGTAAGGGTGAGAGACTTAATGGGTTGGAGGTGCTGATTTGGACTGGGCAAGGGTAGTGGAATCAGACGGGTGATATAAGGGTGCCTCGGGACTCTGTTTAAGGAGAAGTCGTGTGTGTGTGTGTGTGTGTGTGTGTGTGTGTGTGTGTGTGTGTGTGTGAGTGAGACAATATGTGTCCAGAATACAATTTTCTCTCTAATTCTGGTGCTTGTAGTCCTGTGGGTGTGTTGTGTCAGACTGGCTCCAAGCGGTCATTGGCACATCTGCGCCCTGCTGCCTGATCTCAGACCAAACACGAGCTCCAGAGGGCTGCTTTGGTGCCTCTCGTAGATTGGCTTCAGCAGATCTCCTGGCACCGGCCAGTGTGGACCTTTGGAGCAGGTTCTGCCTTCCCTGGTCAGACTGTAAGATAGTATTAAAAAACAAATCGACTGGGCTGCAGGATACGTTGAAGGGGAACTCCCCTTGTTCCAGGCCTCCCCCCCTCTGCAGATGCCTATTTCAGTGATGTTAAGTGGTGACACGGAGGCAGGCCTGCCGATGGTCTGAGGTTCTGAGCTGCTCCTTCGGTCTCTGACGTTTGGGCCCGTCATTAGCACCTACTCAGTTTACATGCCGCTGGAAGATTCAGACTGCAGACCCAGTCTTTTAAAAGCAAACCTAAGGGCGTAAAAAGACCCAAGATACAACTTTCTTTGAGGCCATTGAATAAACATATATTCTTTTCCACTTGTCAGACAAGAGGATCAATATTATTGAGAGGTGGTAGTTTGAGGTAAAAAAATGTACACAAAAATGAAATAAATAGCTATGGGCATATTTTGCATGCAATACTTCAGTGGCTTTAGCATGTCATGTTCTATATATTAGATTGTGTATGTGGTCTTTATTTTAGCGCTTAACCAGTGAGACACGGTTTGTTCTTGTTGACTCTTGTCATAATAAATAGGCCTAGGCCCTACTGTGCAAAGTTCGGTCCTCTGATAACCTAGGTTGTATTTTGACTGTTGATTGTGTGTGTGTGTGTGTTGTACAGTGTGACATTTAAATTGTTTTCTGTCGTTCAAGGCGAGTGTGACTGAAGATAGTAATGATGACAATTCTGTTACTACAACCTTTGGTGTCAATCGACCGACCATATCTTGCTTTTTTGACAGTAAGCACAATTTTGTTTTAATCAGTTTGCTACGATCCCAAAGGCTTTTTGAAACTAAAAATAGTTTTCTGTCTGCTTTAAGGTGGCGCTCGCTATCACCTGCGTTGTTACCTGTACCAGGCAAGAGATCTGCTGGCTATGGACAAAGACAGCTTCTCAGGTAATTCCACAGAAAACTACAGGAAGTGTTAAGTTCCCCCCCCAGAAAACTACAGGAAGTGTTAAGTTGGTGTATATGCTCTATGAAAATGGATACCACATGAATGATCTTGTTAGAACCATCAGGTGATGACATCTTCTTAACTGAACTGATCAGCATGTTGATGTGCATTTTGCCTGTTGAAAGGTAGTCTATCTGTCGACTGAGGCCACATTCTTTCCCATGTTGTGTGCATTATCTACGGGCATTATCTGCACACACTGCCAGTCAAGTTGCCATTAATGTTGATGGATTTCCTCTACTTTGTCTCCTCCATGTGTGAGACATTGCATTGCCAACATCCTCACCCCAGTAAAATGTGTTACCAAGTCCCTTACGTTCATTACAAGCAACTATGGCCCCAGTACACAGTCAACCATGTGTGAGAGTGCTGTCACACCCTGGCTGTGACCTTTCAACCCTGTGCGATCCTTAGCCGTTGTCGCTGTTGCCACGGCAACAAAACTTCCAGAATGTCAGTTAGTAATTCCCGCTGCGCTGGTTGGCGTGACTTTGAAAGGCGGTCAGGAAAGCCCGTTGAGGCTGGGTTCAGACCTTCTAAGGGATGCTTATGAGGGAAAGCATGCCCACACGAAAGGACCCCGTGCCAGTTTGAATGTCATTCGGTCTCTTGTTAATTGTCGCTAAGCTAAGGTACGTAATCCCAGTCATTAGCCGGGCTCCCCGTGTGCAGTCCCATTGCGTGGTAGGTCTGGGTCCAGGGGCAGTTCTAATGGGAAGCACATTGAGACTGGTACAGTATCACCAGCGGAATAACATTTTTATGAATACGTTGTGAAAAAGGTCAGTGTTGCACAATATCCAAGGAACTAGTTTTTTTTTTTTCTGGTATAAATAACGAAATAATAAAAATATATATTTAGGGCTTTAATGGCACAGCCGACAGGACCTTGTTTACGTCAGAGGCGGTGAAATACAGCCTCTGGCTTGCGAGCAGGGTGAGTTGGCCCAGGTCGTGTTCGAGCAGAGAGGATGATGGGAACCCAGGGATCCTGGCTTTATGAGTCTGGGCAGTGGAGAAGCCACCATGGCTGCCTTGGTGTGGTAAAGACAGGGTTCATGTCTGAGTGTGGTGTGGAAATAGATGGGTTGGTACTTTATGACCTCAAATCAGTCTGAATCCAGGCCTCATCTTAAAGTGTTGTGCTCATGTTACCCCAGGTTGAAATGAACTGATCCACAGTCAGTCAATTATTCTCACACTGACGTAGCAACCATTTTCATGAGATGAGGCGAAGGCATGAAAGGATTTCCCTAAGCAATATGTATGTGCGGAAGTTGAAGATGGCACGATATAATATTTTTTCTAAATAAACGTTGAGCTTGGGGCAAACAGAATGAAGTCTACACTCTTTGAGGTTCCCTTCTTTTTTAAGACTCTAAGTCTATCCCCATGTAGAAAATTCCCACTGCCACCACTGACATCACAACTGCCCCAAGAGGAACTCTGGTTTGCCACTGGTGATGATCCCACAATTGCCTCTTAAGAGCACACTGCCGGCTTATACCGACCACTGCTGGAGCTCTCCGTTTGCTTGGCTCACGATGACTGGATTTTTCAAGCTTTTCACATTTTGTCTTTTTATTGTCCTATTGCCTCTGTTTGTCATTACGCAATCTCTCCTTGCCAAAGTTGCTTTATTTAACACTATAATGGACAGTGATTTCCTCATCTCTGCCCTGTACATATTTCATTCTCCTTTAGCCATAAATATAGATGGAGAGTGGTACTAAAAACCATCCACATTCTCAAGCAACCATGCCACGGAGCATTATATGGTGTTGGCACCGGCGAAGAATCAACAGGAAGGGGAAGACATTCTGGGTTTAACACAAATGAACACAGCATGACAAAGAAATCACAGTTCATAGTTTACAGTTTTTGGTTGGTGCCTCCATTTGGCATATGCAGTCTGCAATATATTGCATTCAAATGACATTGGAGCCATTTATGTATAAGCAGCTATAGATCATGATATTGGAGTCATTCATGTATAAGCAGCTATAGATCATGATATTGTGTTATGGAGCAGTTCTTTGCCATTTCTAAATCCATGTGTTTGGACACAGGCTAAAAGAAAGAGGGAGGTGATACTTAAGGAACAGCATTAATAATGAACGAATCTAATTAATTCTTTCGAATACAGCATAATAAACAGATTGCACCAGGATTAACAAACATAAGGTCCATAGACTAGCTCACATTCAGCCTTACCGCACACGCACACATAGAAAGTCACTATGAAATTGCCACGTGTAGTATTGCTAGCTAGGCTCTTGACATTGTGCCGGAATGTGGTTGTGTTAGTATCTGTATTTTCAGCTCGGAAGGGGCATCCTTTGATGAAGTTAAGGTGAGGTCAGGACCAAAAGGTTGTAGCAGAGCCAGTGGCAGCTTTGTGCAAGAAGCTGCAACCCTTCCCTTCTTAGCAACACAATCCCCAACCCTTCCCTTCTTAGCAACACAATCCCCAAATCATTTTGGATGCTGTGCAGAGTGCTGTGGTGGGGAAGGTGGGAGGTGTCGCCGGGTGCCGGTGGTTGTGTCTGGAAGTGGGACACAGTAGCTGCAGTTAGCTCAGCTGATACGCCTGTTGATGTTGCTGATTGTGTGATTATTGGGATAGGAAGGAGAATTATGTCACTGTATGCAACTGCACGCTGCCTTCGCTAAATGCCACACGACGGTGGTGGCCATGGTGTCGTTAAATCGACAATGATTCTGAAAGTAAAGCGCAAAGTTTATAGCCCATTACTCACAGTCTAATGCAGCACAGTGTTGGGGGGAAGAGGGGGAAAGCGACTGAGTGTGGTAGGAAAATAGGAGGCTGTGTGTGCGTGCGTGCAATGATGCTCATACGCATACCGTAACATATCATCAATCATGATAGTTATTAGGATTCTACCATGGGAGTCATGGAGTGTGTGTGTGTGTGTGTGTGTGTGTGTGTATGTGTGTGTGTGTGTGTGTGTGTGTGTGTGTGTATGTGTAAGTGTCTTGTAGGTGTGAGAGTGCACAAAGTAGACTGAAATAAATCACCAGTAGCACTCCAGTACTGTTGCATATTTGACTCAAAGTGACCTCATTCACAGACTTAGAGACAATGACAGAAGAAAGGATGATCACACCATGTCTGTGTGTGTGTGTGTGTGTGTGTGTGTGTGTGTGTGTGTGTGTGTGTGTGTGTGTGTGTGTGTGTGTGTCCAGTACTTGGATGCCACCTCTTGCAGATGTGCACCATAAATCTCCTGTGCTTGGAAAAACCACAGGGTTAAAAACAGAGTGAGGCAGAAAAAAAGAAAAAGGAGAAAGAGAGAGTGAGCAGTAAAGAGATGGTAGGAAAGAGAGGGGGAATATTGTTTTTCCTGGTTTTGTAGACGAGATCATGGAAAGTACGGCCTCGTAGCCGCGAGCGCACGGCATTGGGGCTTAATTTCGATCCCACAGACGCAGATGAGAAAACACAGCAGATCCTTTAAAAAACACGAGCCCAGTATAAATCAGGAGGCGCTTCTCTCTGATTACAAATCTCCTAAAAGTTTAGGTCAGGCTCGCCATAATTCTTTTTTTGGGGGGAATGGGGTAAGTCAGCACTGCGCTGGGATCACTTGTCCTTCATCGTCCTTCGGATGATGAGGCAAAACATTTAGTGAGGTGGTGGCAGAGGCTCTGGCCAGTTGAGAGGAGTTTAGACCTGAGATCTCACAGGCAGGCAATTAATGAGGAATTGAGTTCTCCCATCTTCATGGATAATGCAGCTCTGTTCATTAGAGTCAGTAGCCTGAGTGCTCTGACCCATCTGAATACAAATGAATTGTATGAAATGAATAGACCTAGAGAGGATAAGAGCTTGGGAGCTAAGAGCTGGATAGACACACCAGGAGTGTTGGATTCTGATCCATGTTTGGTTTGGAATGATATGAAAAGGTTTTAGTCGCAGTGAGATTGTAGGGTGGAGAACGAGTCCTGCTGTTCTTACATGCAGATGTCAAACCTACGGTCAAACCCCTCTGTCTGCTCTCGCGTCCCTCTCCTTGTCCCTCTCCCTGTCCCTCTGTGTGTCCCTCTCCCTGTCCCTCTCCTTGTCCCTCTCCCTGTCCCTCTCCCTGTCCCTCTCCTTGTCCCTCTCCTTGTTCCTCTCCCTGTCCCTCTCCTTGTCCCTCTCCTTGTCCATCTCCTTGTTCCTCTCCCTGTCCCTCTCCTTGTCCCTCTCCCTGTCCCTCTCCTTGTCCCTCTCCCTGTCCCTCTCCCTGTCCCTCTCCCTGTCCCTCTCCTTGTCCCTCTCCCTGTCCCTCTCCTTGTCCCTCTCCTTGTCCCTCTCCCTGTCCCTCTCCCTGTCCCTCTCCCTGTCCCACTCCCTGTTCCTCACCTTGTCCCTCTCTCTGTCCCACTCCCTGTTCCTCTCCCTGTCCCTCTCCTTGTCCCTCTCCCTGTCCCTCTCCCTGTCCCTCTCCCTGTCCCTCTCCCTGTTCCTCTCCCTGTCCCTCTCCCTGTCCCTCTCCCTGT